>NC_025998.2:54545836-54703051 GCF_000442705.2 Elaeis guineensis | reverse complement strand
AGGGGTCGACTCATGAGTCGACTCATGCTTCAGGAGTCGACTCATGAGTCGACTTCTGTTGCAACAGACCAGAAGATCTGATTTCTGAATTTTTCGGCTCAAATCAGCAGAGGTCGACTCATGAGTCGACTCATGCCTTGTGGGTCGACTCATGAGTCGACTCACAGGTTGTGCCAAGCCAAAAATCCAGCGTGCCATGGGAATTTTTTTTTGTGCCATTCAGCTCATAGTGCCATGAGTTGACTCATGAGTCGACTCATGCACTTCAAACCTTCATAACTTCAAAAATATTAGTCCAAACCAATGAAATTTTCACCAATAGATTTCAAATCATTTTTTCTACCAAATGGTACTATCAAATCAGGATTTTAATGAAATTATGATTTTGCCCTTGAAGAGCATAAGGACTTTTTTAATTGATTGTATCCCTTCAATCTGCTTTGTAATCATCAAAATCAATCTAGGAGCAACAATCTCCCCTTTTTGATGATGACAAAACATATGACAAAAATATTTATGTTAATGCATTAATTTCAAAAGAATCCATTATAGGTGTATATGCTTGAAAAGAGTATGATTCTTTTGGCATGTAATATAAATGCAAAAATAGTTTGTCCATTTTCTTACAGATTTGTAAAGGGTATTAGATCATTTTGAGTTCAAGATATTTCAGAGCAAGAGAAGATAAATAACTTTTTCTATGTATCAGAGCAAAAATAATTTTTACAATGATATCAGAAAAGATTTTATAATGTATCAGAGCAAAAAAAATTTTTTTAATGTATCAGAGAAAATTTCATTCAGTATCCGAGCAAATGTTATAATATTTTAGAGAAACCTTCACACTGTATCGGATCAAATGTTATCATGTATCAGATCAAGTTGAAAGAAATTGTAGGATGAATCAGAGTAAAACAAATTTCTTATTGATGTTCAAAGTGAGTAAAATTTCAAAAGCAAGTTTGAATATCAGAGCATATATAAAAAAATACTTATTTGCATTGTACTCATGATTTTGCTTTTGATGGATTAAAGTTTTGTCTGATACCAAATTTCTCTGTCTGATACCAAATTTCGATACCAAAATTTCTCAAAGTTTTGTTTAATCTTTCAATCCTTGTTTTTGTCTAATTTCTCTAATATTTGTTTAATTTCTTCAATATTTGTTTTAATTTAATTTCTCCCCTTTTTCTCATAATTTAGGGTTTTGCTTTTTGTCTAATTTCAATTTTTGTTTAATTTTAATTTCTCCCCCTTTTTGACATCATCAAACATAGTTAACTCTTTCTTTTCCTTTTCTGAAAATATTCTTTAATTTCTTCCTCTTTAGAGTTTTTCACAGATGTTTGCTCCCCCTTAATATAGCAATTATCAATAGCAAACAACAACAAGGAGAAGATAATATTTCAATAGATGTATCAGAGATTGAAATATAACCAAAATATAATCATTACAAAGAGGTAGAAATATAGGTAAAAGATGATTCCATTAAATCATAATTGTTTCAATACATAGAATTCAACCAGCTAAATGTCAATACATGGCCCCAAGGTATAGATCCTAGAACAAGATACTAACTCCTAAGATCTAGATAAGTCAATGATCAGAGTCATCAGATATAGGGTGAGGGATGATGGATCAGAAGTGCGTCCTCTACCCCGTCTGCCTCTGCCACGAGTGGAGGTGATGGCACGAGCAGGAGAACGAGATGAACTAGGTGGCTGAGAATGCTGAGATACTAGGGCTGATATCATGAGTCTGATAGAATCAAGTACGTTCAGTGCTCTGGAAACAGATTGAAGTAGAGCAGTGAACTGGGTGGTAGCATGCTCACTCGATCCTCTGATCTCTTTCCTCAGTAGCTCATATCCACCTTCTAGTGCTCCTCTGAGCCTGCCAGCCTCTGCAGTGAGGTCTGTGACCTCAATGGTAGACTCCTGTGGCTGGGGATGGGCCAATGCAAGGACTTGCCCCTGCAAGTCAAGAACTCTGCCAGTTAGTCTCCAGACTGTATCCTCAAGCTGCTGTATCCTGACGGACTGATCTGAAATCATCTGAAATATAGTGGAGATGTGGGGAGTAATGGTCTGATCAGAAGAAGTAGCTCCAGGTGCAAAAGAAGTACTACTCCACTGGCTAGACAACAAAGAAGCCACACGCTGAGATATATGCTCGATCTGATCATCAGCCAGTCTGAACTCTGATGGAGGTGCTCTGCTCTCTGGCTGATACACTGGTGTGGGCATCCTAGTAAACTCAGAAGGGCCAGCCTCAGTATCATGAATGAACTGGGTATCTGGTGAAGCTGCCCTGAAATCATGTACAGGAGAAGATGGACCTTCTTCTTCTACTCTGCCTTCAGTTCTGTCTTCAGCTCTTTCCTCAGCTCTCTCCTCAGCTCTTTCTTCAGAGCCCTTGATCCAACCACCAACAGTCTTTGTAATTCCCATTCGGTGTAGGCTGTGTTGGTTGAAAGTGTCCACATGTGAGAGCTTGGTAGGTGTCTCCCCCTCACAGCTAACTCCAAACCTCCTAAAAACTCTAGTAAGGGCCATACCATAAGGCAAGTGTGCCTTGGATCTGTTCAAAGTTTCTCTCATGGCCTCTATCATAAGTGTAGGGAGGTTTAGGGGGGTCTGAGTGATGATATGAAACATGACACATACATCTCTGCCAGATAGTAAGTCATGTCTACCACTCCTAGGAAAGAATAGTTTTGTCACAATCTGATGCAGGACCCTCATCTCAATGGACAGTAGCTTTGCTTCCAATCTGTTTAAACTTCCTGAAAAATCTTCTCCTAAGATAATTCTGATCCCTTCTTCTTTAATTGGGAGTTCCATATATGAGTATCCTTCACTAGGCAACTGAAGTATCTCTCCCAATATCCTAGAATCCAAACAGATGTCAATCTCCTTTACAGTTGAAGTCACAGACCCGTTTCCATAATTTAGGTTCTGGTAGAACTCTCTGACTAGATCAACATAGGTGACTTCCTTAAGAGAGCAATAAAGTTCCCATCCTTGATTTTTGATCTTGGTAGCAAAAGTAAAGCCTTCTTTCTCAAAGAACCGAAAATCTATATTTTTCCCGGTTTCTACTTTTCTATCAGAAAGAAGATTTACACTGGGGCTTATGGAGGGTTGAGAGGGACCTTGAGCAGGTACTGAAACTGGATTGGGAACAGTGGAAGACTGAGCATGCCTTTTCTTTCGGACAATTTCCTCAGGCTCTCGGATTGATTTCCTTCTTTGGGGAAGTTTCATCTTTGGAGCCATATCCAATAAGGTAGCAGACAAGAAGACTTGAATTCAGTGGAGGAGGGATCACAAAAGAGTAAAGAAGAATTTTGGTGGAGAAAAGAAGTGGATTTTGAATGAACGGTGAAGTTCTAGGGCACGTTCCACCCGCGCCTAACACTGCGAGAAAGCACAGAAAAATCCTTTTCAAGGAGGCGATTTTTGGTGGAGAGGAGGAGGGAGAATTGCCTCAGAATTGTTCCTTGGATTTGGAGCAAAACAGAAGTTTGGAGAGGACGGCTTTCGGAAGGAAGACGACGAGAAGATGAGTCGTCTCATAAACAAGGTTTTCCGTTTTAAAAACAATGAACCCGATGGAAGTTGGTGGGATTTACAAGTTTGCCATTGAGTCGACTCATGGGGGTCGACTCATGAAGTTCAGAAAATCAGGAAAAATGCAAATAAATTCCAGAAAAATTCAAAATTTTGGGAGAAAGAATTTTGCTCAATGATAAGTTTTTAGAGTGATAAAACTAAGCTTTTGGAACCAGGATAGATGTTGAAAATTGAGCTCTAAGAGTTTTTGACATCTATTCTTTGGAAATTGAGAAATTTCAGACAAATGGATCTAGAATTCCTAGATTTCTCCTAATTTCACAGAATCTTTCCTCACTAAGGGCCTTTGTAAAGATATCAGCTAATTGATTTTCAGTGCAAACATATTCAAGAATTATATTTTTGTTTTGAACATGTTCTCTTATAAAATGATGTCTTATCTCAATATGTTTAGATCTTGAATGTTGTATTGGATTTTTAGATAGATTTATAGCACTTGTATTATCACATTTTATTGGTGTTTCATTAAGTTTGATTCCAAAATCTTCGAGTTGTTGCTTAATCCACAAGATTTGAGCACAACAACTTCCGGCTGCAATGTATTCGGCCTCAGCCGTAGACAGTGCCACCGAATTTTGTTTCTTGCTAAACCATGAGATTAGGTTAACTCCAAGAAATTGGCAAGTTCCACTTGTGCTTTTTCTATCTAATTTACATCCAGCAAAATCAGCATCAGAATATCCTAACAAATTAATTTGTGAGTCCTTAGAGTACCATAACCCTATAGTTTGTGTACCATTTAAGTATCTAAGGATTCTTTTAACAGCATTCAAATGAGATTCCTTAGGATTAGATTGATATCTTGCACATAAGCAAACACTAAACATGATATCAGGCCTACTTGCAGTTAAATATAATAATGAGCCAATCATACCTCTATAGTATTTTAAGTCTACGCTTTTACCTTCATCATCCTTGTCAAGCTTACATGAGGGACTCATTGGTGTGCCAATTGGTTTGCAGTTCTCCATTCCAAATCTTTTGAGTAGTTCCTTGGTGTACTTGCTTTGGGTGATGGAGATTCCCTCTTTTGATTGTTTGATTTGGAGTCCGAGGAAGAAGGTGAGTTCTCCCATCATGCTCATCTCGAACTCTCCCTGCATAAGCTTAGCAAAGTCTTGACAAAGGGATTCATTAGTAGACCCAAAAATTATGTCATCAACATAAATTTGTATAATTAGCATATCATTTTGGTTTCTTTTAATAAATAGAGTTGTATCCACATTGCCTCTTGAGAAACCATTATTTAGTAGAAATTTGCTTAGCCTTTCATACCATGCTCTAGGTGCTTGTTTTAGACCATATAAAGCTTTATTTAATCTGAAGACATGATTGGGAAAAGCATGATTTTCAAATCCAGGGGGTTGTTCTACATATACTTCTTCAGAAATATATCCATTTAAAAATGCACTTTTAACATCCATTTGAAATAGTTTGAATTTCATAAAGCAAGCATAAGCAAGTAGAAGTCTAATGGCTTCTAATCTAGCAACAGGTGCAAAGGTTTCATCAAAATCAATTCCTTCTTCTTGATTATATCCCTTAGCAACCAGTCTTGCTTTATTTCTAATTACATTTCCATGCTCATCTAATTTGTTTCTAAAGACCCATTTTGTGCCAATTATTGAATAATCTTTAGGTCTTTTCACTAAGGTCCAAACATTATTTCTTTCAAATTGACTGAGTTCTTCTTGCATAGCATTAATCCAGTTATGATCATTTTCAGCTTCTTCAAAAGTTTTAGGTTCAAGTTGAGATACAAAAGCACAATGATTAAGTACATCTCTAAGTGAAGAACGTGTTTTTACCCCATGCATAGGATCACCGATAATTAATTCCTTAGGGTGGTTGTGAACATACCTCCATTCCTTGGGTAAGTCATTTGTACCTTGAGGTTGTTCTTGAATTTCTTCACCTTTCTCATTTTGTTCATCTTCTTGATCCTTGTCTTCTGGAGTTGCTGAATCTTTTAGAGTGATCTCCTTCATACCTTCTATTAGTGGATCTGCATCATCAACACCCTTATTCTTCCTTGAAGGAAGATCGTTAGATTCATCAAAGACAACATGTATGGACTCCTCAACTACTAAGGTTCTTTTGTTGAACACTCTAAATGCTTTACTAGTGGAGGAGTAACCTAGAAGGATTGCTTCATCTGATTTTGCATCAAATTTACCAAGTTTTTCTTTGCCATTATTTAATACAAAACATCGGCAACCAAAAACATGAAAATAGGCAATATTTGGTTTTCTTCCTTTCCAAAGTTCATAGGGGTTTTCTTTAAAAATTGTCTTATTAAAGCACGATTTAAAATGTAACATGCTGTGTTAATAGCTTCCGCCCAAAAATATTTTGGAAGGTTGCTTTCACAGAGCATGGTACGGGCCATTTCTTCTAAGGTTCTATTTTTCCTTTCAACTACCCCATTTTGTTGGGGTGTCCTAGGAGCAGAGAAGTTGTGGCCAATTCCATTTTCATCACAAAAATTTTCAAAGTCATGATTTTCAAATTCTGTTCCATGATCACTTCTAATATTTTGAATTGAAAACCCTTTTTCATTAGTGACTTTTCGATGAAATTTCGTGAAAATTTGAAAAGTTTCATTTTTGTGAGCTAAAAAGAAAACCCAAGTAAAACGAGAGTAATCATCAATTATTACAAATCCATATCGTTTTCCTCCTAGACTAGTGGTTTTAGTTGGTCCAAATAAATCCATATGTAAGAGCTCTAAAGGTCTAGAAGTTGAAATAGTGTTTTTGGATTTGAATGATACTCTAGTTTGTTTACCTAATTGGCATGCATCACAGATTCTATCCTTTTCAAAATTCAATTTTGGCAAACCGAGAACTAAATCCTTTTTGATTAATTTTGAAAGAGAATGCATGCTAATATGTGCAAGTCTACGATGCCACAGCCAACTAGTCTCATTTATTTTAGCATTTAAGGAAACTAGGCATTGCATGTCTAATTTAGTTAAATTATTCAAGTCTACCATATAAACATTGCCATGCCTATGTCCTATAAATTTAATGCCATCGTTAATAGGACTCGTCACAATGCATACAGATGATTCAAAACTTACTTTATACCCTTTATCACAGAATTGACTAATGCTAAGTAAGTTATGCTTTAAACCTTTAACAAGTAAAACATTCTCAATGTATTTGGAGGGAGTGATACCAATGTTACCTATCCCGATGATCTTTCCTTTGCCATTATCTCCAAAGGTGACCATCCCTCCATCCTTAGCATCAAACGTGATGAATTGTGATTCATCACCAGTCATGTGTCTCGAGCATCCGCTGTCAAGATACCATTTCCTGTTTCCTTCTTGGGATGCTAGACACACCTGCAAGCACAGATCAAGTTTCTGTCTTAGGTACCCAAGCTTTCTTGGGTCCTTTCAGGTTAGTCAGAATGGTTCCTTTTGGAACCCATATTTTCTTTGTGTTTGCATATTTGTTAATAAGACATGTGTATGATTTATGTCCTATTCTTCCATATTTAAAACAAGTAATATTTGTAGGCTTTTTGTTTGAATAATTTGCATAAATATCCTTCAAAAATTTTTGTTTCTTCAGGGGTTTGTAACCAAGTCCAGCCTTATCATATATAGCTTTCTGATTATCAAGGATCATATTTAGCTTGTTTGAACTTAAGGTGAACTTATCTACTATAGATTTCAGTCTGTTAATTTCATCCTTAAAGTTTTGATTTTCTTGAATCAATGTGAATTTTTCAATTGAAAGAATTTCAGCTTGTTTCACTAAGGACTGATTTTTCAATTTCAGCTCTTTGTTTTTCTTCCCTAGTTTCTTTAATTCATCAATTGAATCATAGAAAGCTTCATGCAATTCTTCAAAAGTAAATTCACTAGTGGATTCAGAAGTTTCCTCATTTTCATGTGCCATCAGGCACAGATTGGCTTGTTCGGTTGAGGTTTCCTCGTCGGAGCTTGAGTCATCACTCGCACTCCAGGTCGCCATCATTGCCTTCTTTTTGAATTTCTTTGGACCTTTCTTCAATAGAGGACATTCGGATCTGAAATGTCCTGGCTTCTTGCACTCGTAGCATATAGGGGTTTGATCTTTCTCCTTTTCTATGCTTTGATCTCCTTTTGTAAATTTCTTTCTCATCCCCTGTTTCCTTTTTCTTAGAAACTTCTTGAATTTCCGGGTGATGAGAGCCATCTCCTCATCCTGATCTTCATCTTCAGAGTCATCTGTTTCATAATCAGGTGAAGTTGTGGATTTGAGGGCAATGGTTCTTTTCTTTTTGATTTCATCCTCTTGATGTTGCATCATGCTAAGTTCATGAGTCATCAAGGATCCAAGAAGCTCTTCTAGAGGTAGAGTGTTCAAGTCCTTTGCTTCTTGGATGGCAGTCACCTTGGCTTCCCAAGTTCTTGGCAGTGACCTGAGAATCTTCCTTACAAGTTCACTGTTAGTATAAGATTTGCCAAGACTCTTTAAACCATTGATTATATCAGTAAAACGAGTAAACATAGCAGTTATGGACTCATCATGCTCTATTTTGAACAATTCATATTTATGTACAAGCATGTTTATTTTAGACTCTTTTACTTGATTTGTTCCCTCATGGGTGACTTCTAATCTATTCAATATTTCTTTAGCAGATGCACAAGTAGAAATGCGATTAAATTCACTAGCATCTAGTGCACAATAAAGAACATTCATAGCTTTGGCATTTAATTGTGCCAATTTCTTGTCAACCTCATCCCATTCTTTCTCGGATTTGGTTGACTCCTCACCATCTATAATCTTGGTGGGTGTGTGAGGACCATTCACTATGATACTCCACATATCATAGTCGAGTGCTTGTATGAAAATCTTCATCCGAGCTTTCCAATAGGTGTAATTAAACCCATTGAAAAGTGGAGGTCGGTTTGTTGATTGCCCCTCAGCTAGAGAAGTTCCAACATGGGTTGCCATAGATCTTTGGCTCTTTGATTGTTAGATCAAAGAAGGGCTAGAGCACTGGCTCTGATACCACTTGTTGCCCAGCTATGCAACCCAAGAGGGGGGGTGAATTGGGTTTCTAAAAATTTTAAGCCCAACAAATGACTTATGAAGAACAAAACAATGGCTTTAAATCAATATTAATTAACTAAAGCAGTATTGCAAGGATATAATAAAGAAATAAGATAAAGCGATAAAGCACACCACAAACACAAGGATTTATAGTGGTTCGGTGCTAACCTTGCACCTACGTCCACTCCCCAAGATCCCACTTGGGAATTTTAATCCACTATCCTTTGTATTCAACCCGAATACAAAACGTCGGAAACTCCGACACTAGCTATCCCAAGCTAGAATACAGGACGTCGGAAACTCCGACCCTAGCTATCCCAAGCTAGAACACTTGTTTCCCGGGTACAAGCCAACCCAAAACACTCCGATTTCAGGTTCGGATCAACCTTTCCTTGTTTTGGAAATCCTCCAAAAACAAGAGCAAAAACTCACAAAGAGTAAGAATATTTAGAGCACAGATGAATACAAAAACAGCTCCTTAAATGAGCAAATATAACAATAAAAACTTTACTCAAATGAAGAACCCCTTTTTCAGATTTTCTCAAGATGAATAAACGGTTGAACGCTTGAGAAGAGGTTGATTGTTGATTGAAGATCTCTTGAAAGCTTTGAACGATCTCTAGATCAAGGTTGAAACGATAGGCATGAAGAATTCTCTCCTTGAAAGATCTTTCTTTTCTCTTTCACAATCTCTCTGGTATATTGTGGATCCTCTCTCTTTTTCTATGGATATTTCTTTGATCTCAGGCTTTTTCTTGCAAATTTCGGATCCTCTCTTCTGTTCTTCTCTTTTTCTTCTTTTTCTCTTCTCATTTGATTTCACGTTTGATCCGCTATTTAATCTGCAATTTCTTTCATCATTTAAAGCATTTTGTAGCATTAGAAGCAAGAGAAAACAATTTAGGTAGATAAAGAGCCGTTAGAGGATTTTTAGGAAGCATAAATGACAATTAAAATGGGCAAAAAAATAGCCGTTGCTGACATTTCCCGTCGCAGGGGTCGACTCATGAGTCGACTCATGCTTCAGGAGTCGACTCATGAGTCGACTTCTGTTGCAACAGACCAGAAGATCTGATTTCTGGATTTTTCGGCTCAAATCAGCAGAGGTCGACTCATGAGTCGACTCATGCCTTGTGGGTCGACTCATGAGTCGACTCACAGGTCGTGCCAAGCCAAAAATCCAGCGTGCCATGGGAATTTTTTTTGTGCCATTCAGCTCATAGTGCCATGAGTTGACTCATGAGTCGACTCATGCACTTCAAACCTTCATAACTTCAAAAATATTAGTCCAAACACAATGAAATTTTCACCAATAGATTTCAAATCATTTGTTCTACCAAATGGTACTATCAAATCAGGATTTTAGTGAAATTACGATTTTGCCCTTGAAGAGCATAAGGACTTTTTTAATTGATTGTATCCCTTCAATCTGCTTTGTAATCATCAAAATCAATCTAGGAGCAACAGTTTCCCACTGTAAATTTTTCTCGGCTAGGTCTTCTAAGAATTGCCAAGCTTCAGTAGTTTCTTTGTCCATAAATTGGCCTTGGCACATGGACTCTAGCATGGTTCTTGAGTTTGAATCTAACCCCTCATAGATGATCTGGCATAGTCTCCAAGTTTCTATTCCATGGTGTGGGCATTGGGTCAAAAGATTCTTGAAACGATCAAAGTACTTCCAAAATGATTCACCAGCTAGTTGGTAAAATTGATTTATTTCATTCCTAATCCTAGCTGTTTTATGATGGGGGAAATACTTTTTTAAAAATGTTCTCACAAAGCCCTCCCAAGTAGTGACAGAATAGTTTGGCAGACTATAAAGCCACTTCTTAGCATTGTCCTTAAGGGCAAAGTTGATTAATCTAAGTTTGACCTCATCCTCTGTTAATTGCAGTTTCATGGTTGCACATACCTCCTCAAATTCTCTAATAAATATATAAGCATCTTCTAATCCTGTGAATTTTGGAAGCATATTTATGATTTGAGGTTTGATTTCAAAATTGTTAGCTGTGGGTTGTGGCAACCTGATACAAGATGGTTGGATGGAGCCAACTGGATAACACAAATCCTTAAGGGTCATGGGTTGGATTGGTTCAGCCATTGGAACAACAGGAATTGACTCAATTCTAACTAGACGACCCGACACTCTTCTCCACACACGAGGTGTACGGTTCTCGATGTTTATACAATTTTTTTTTTTTTTTTATAAAATTTTTATGTATAAGGAAAAGAAAGAAAAGAGAAAAAGTTCTAAAGAGAAGATCCTAAGGAGTCCTAAATCTAAAGAAAAGTAACCAAATTAATTTAAATTTTAAATTTTTTTTTTTTTTTCAAACAAGTGAATCAATAAATTAAACTCAATCTATCCTAGGGTTAACCTAAATCTAGACAGCTCCTAACTGTTCCAAGATGACCCTTCAAACCTTCCAAGTGGAGATTGATCAACTAGTTAGCCAGGTAAGTATAAGAGGTGGGAGGTTCACTCATCGTTGCCTTTCTAGACACCAAACGAGTTGGCCAGGCCAGCAATTGAACCAATTTAACAAACCACCCTCAGGGATTTGCCTAGACACCAACTAATCAAACAACTCAAACTTGGTAGAACTCTTAGGGTTCCTTGTCCTATTGAGCTCGAATTCCTTAAGGTTGACGTCTAATTGATTTTAAGATTAAAAGTCTAGGTAATGCAATATGATGGAGATGGTTTTTGGGCTAAGGAAGGGTAATGAAATCCCCACCTTATCTTGTTAATGGGTTGATGCCCTTAGATTAATTATGAAAATACAAATACAAATAAACAAGATGACCAAGAATGTAAAAGATTTTAATTTAGAATTTTTTTTTATTTTGATATTTTACTTCACGATTATGAAATGTCTTTTGTTTTGTTTTATATTTTTTTTTTTTTTGTGATTAAGTAAATTCAAATGATTAGGTCTAAAAGCAAAAGTAATTAACTAAAAATAATAAAAGAGAAATTAGAAGCGTACCTGAGTTTTCCAGCAATCACCAACTAAATATAGAAACCTAAAGAAGAAAAAAAAAAAAGAGAGTTATAACGCACGAAGAACAAATATTTGAAAATAATTTAAAACGCCAGATCCCCGGCAACGACGCCAAAAACTTGATGTTCAAATCTTAAAATTTGTAAATAAAACCGCAAGCGCACGGTGTGCAGAGTAGCACGACCAGCGAGTACGGGTCGATCCCACAGAGACTTGGTTTTAAAAATGATTTTCAAATCTATGCTCAAGTGAGCTTTAACAAAAATCGAAAGTCGAAAGTTGTTTGCTAAAGACAATAAGACTAAGGATCTAGGGTTTTTGAATCCACTAGATCTAGATTAGGGAATTCTACCTAAAATTTTTCTTATTGATCCTAACGACTACTCCTCTTGTCTTTCCCAAGCATAGATTATGAAGGGACTAAGGCCCAACGATAACCTATCAAGATTCTTTACAGGGGAGTAGTAACTAGGATCCCTTAGGGTTTTCTCCTCCTATGCACTGAATCAAGCATGAACTATGAAGGGACTCTGACCCAACTATAGTTCATCAAAAATTCTTGGCAAAAGAGGAAGAAAAAGAAACCCTAAGAAAAAGAAAGAACTCTATGTAAAATCCCTACTCATGATCTAGCTTCATCGCAAATCCTAGAAGGGATGCTTAGCTAGACATGATCTAAATCTACTTGCAAAATTTAAATGCAGAAAAATAAACTACCCTAATTTCATAAATTAAACTATCATAATTGCATAAATTTAAACTGCATAATTTAAACTAACCTAATTGCATAAAATTAAATTGCATAAATTAAACTATCCTAATTGCAAGAAAAATAAATTGCATAATGTAAAGAGATGAAATTACATAAAAATAAGATTTTATATATAAAAAAAAATTTATTACAAAAACCTCAAAGCTCGAGGCTTGAAAAGAGAGCTAAAAACCCCACTATCTAGGGTTACAAGCTTAATCGGAAGGAAGAATACATAAAACAAGGGCCTTTGGGGGCTTTTTATAGGCATTTGGGGGTTATAAGGTTTTCAAAACTTCCGATGTGGGACTAAGAGGTTTTAGGGGGTTTATGGTGCGCCGATGGGTCCATGATCCATGCGCCTGTTGCTGTGGACCAGGCGGCTAACCAGATCACCAAATCAGTTGATTTTTGACCAATTTTGATCTGATTTGACTCGGGTTTGACCCAATTGAGTCTTCTTTCTTCATTCTTCAATTCCTGGGTCAATTTAACTCCGTTTTGCATAAAATTTGCGCCGTTGGAATCCTCTTTCCTTGTTCTTTCTATTGATGATCTCTTCTTCTGCAAAATATAATAACAAGTATCAATTTCTTAATAAAGTTAGATAATTTAGATATTAATTGATACTTTTTATGTCAATTTGTGACATAAATCAATGGACCACCAGCAAAGGGTGTATATTATATGATATAAAAGTCACAAAAATTTTTAAACAAATCTGGATAAAATCAGTGCCATAAAGGAGTTTTGGTTTCCTAAAACTCTATCTCATAGAATTTGAAATCCAAACTAATTTCTACTTTGACTTGATCCACAACCACTTTCCATGTAAGGGAGAAATAGAGGGAAGTTTTGGTCATGTGTGAAGACCTGGGAGTGAAGTTTTGTCACACAAAATAAGAGAGAGTGGGCGTAGGATAAGAGAGAGTGGGCATGGGGGCTAAATTGGTGCAAGGTGGAATCCTAGTCTTACTAGGATTCAATCTATGTCTTGTTCCAATTTGATTTCTCAAACCAAATCAAATCAAAATCAAATCAACCCAATTAAAATAGGTCTTAACCTAATTAAGAATCTAATTTAATCAGATTAAATTAAATTTAAATCTGATTTAATTTTTTAATCAAATTAGAAATTAGGTTGACCCAAGTCCTAATTGAACTAGGACTAGTATTTTCTTGCACTTAGCTTATCCAATAAACCAATTGGACTTGATCCCATCAAGCTCAAACTAAATATAATTAAATCATATTCAATTAGACTTAATCTCAACCCATTGGTTTAATCAAATTAAGGCAATTAGCAATCGATTTGCTAATCAATCTTCCTGCAACACTTGCACTAGGTTAAATATCAATCATATTGATCGTTTAACCCTAGAATAATTCTTAATCATTGATCAACCATCCGATCGGATCGTGAACTCTAGTATATGTGATCTCATAGGTCTGAACTTAAGCCGATAGCATAGAAATAAATTTTTGTACCAATCGAAGTGATCATCTAGCAAAGGTACCCGACGGCCGGATAGGTCGAATGTGTAGAACAACATTCTTAGAACCCATGCGGATATAGTTTCCATATAATTCATCTCCTTGACCAAAATGCTCATAGGACACCTTAGAGTTCCACTATCAACTCTGATCAGATTGTCCATATTGTATTTCAAAATATCAAATCCATCTAATGGATTACCCTGACCAAAGTTTTGCTAAATTGAAATACAGCGACTCATTCTTTTCCAACTCTTAGAGTGGTCAATCCCATCTCGATCATACTCTGACTTCACAAGTACTTGACTATTCCCAGAAGCCTTCCATCACTGAATTAGAAATTCAGTTAGTTTAGTACCAAAGCATAATGAGTTGCTTGCAAGTCACTGAGGCGATCTCAGGTCTAAGAGACACTTATACCTATATCCCATCAGAGACATTCTCGATAGCAGAATGCTCTGGAGTTGGTCATGTTCAATGATGATGTACCCTTACATCTCATCTATATGTCATACCAGTGTCTCCACACTCCTTGATTAAGAGGACAACCAATCCATATGATCTACAGTGACCTATGCTCGATAGAAGCTGTCGTCCTTATTAACAGCCTATCATTTGATCGTGAACAGTTTTAAGGACTAATCGATAAATCTTCTCTTTATCGAACCTAAATAATTCTAAGGACTTCATCACAACAATGGAGTTCAATAGAAGATGAAAACTTGTGATAAAAATGCTAAAAATATATTTTATTTATTAATAAATTAATTACAATATAAAGTTGCTCAACCATCAACAGCTTGATGATTAACTTTTAGGATATATTTTCCAACAACTCTCATTTATCCTAAAGCCACTCGACACAGTATCTAATACCCATCTTTGACTTGTGGTTGTCGAACTCCTTTATTGCCGGGGCTTTAGTGAAGGGGTCGGCCAAGTTCTCTTTTTCGTCGATCTTCTGAAGGTCGACATCACCTCGATCCACGATCTCTCGGTCTGGATGGAAGCGACGCAAAATATGCTTCGTCCGCTGGTGTGCTTTGGATTTCTTCGCCTGAGCTATGGCACCAGTGTTATCATAGTAGAGCAGGACCGGACCATCGAGAGAGGGTACTACTCCAAGCTCGATGATGAATTTTTTCAGCCACACAGCTTCCTTCGCGGCATCTGATGCTGCGATGTACTCTACCTCACAAACAGAGTCTACCACAGTATGCTGCTTGGAACTCTTCCAGCAAATGGCTCTACCATTCAGAGTAAAGATATAACCCGACACGCTTCTGCTATCATCATGGTCAGATTGAAAGCTAGAGTCTGTGAACCCCACAAGTTTTAGATCTGACTCGCTGTAAACCAACTATTGATCTTTAGTATTTCTCAAATACTTAAGGATGGCTTTAACCACTTTTCAGTAATTTTTTTCAGGATCAGATTGGTATCTACTCACTACTTCTAGTGAGTATGCCATATCTGGCCTTGTACATGTCATGGCGTACATGATAGATCCTACGATCAAAGCATATGGGACTCTACTCATATGCTCTCTCTCTTCAGGAGTTGTCGGACAATCCTTCTTAGAGAGAGAAATTTCATGGCCTATCGATAGATAGCCCTTCTTGGAATTCTCTATGCTGAACCTCTTCAACACAGTATCTATATACGTGGACTGGGATAACCCAAGTATCTTTTTAAATCTATCCCTATAGATCTTCAACCTTAGGATATAGGATGCTTCACCCAAGTCCTTCATGGAGAACTACGATGACAACCAAACTTTTATTCCCTGTAGTGCAGGGATGTTATTCTCGATTAAGAGAATATCATCCATGTATAAGATAAGGAATACCACAACTGGATAATTTGCCTATTTATAGATGCAGGGTTCTTCTCCGTTCTTAATGAAGCCATATATTTTGATCATCTTATCAAAATGCATGTTCCAACTTTGAGAAGTTTGCTTCAATCCATAAATAAATCTCTGAAGCTTGCACACCTTGGACTCATCTATGGATGTAAACCCCTCATGTTGTATCATATACACCTCTTCGGTCAGCTCTCCATTCAAAAAAATTGTCTTTACATCCATCCGCCAGATCTCATAATCCAGATGGGCAGCTATTGCAAGCATTATCTGAATGAATTTGAGCATTACCACAAGGGAGAATATTTTGTCATAGTCAATACTATAACGTTGATGATATCCCTTGGCAACCAGACAGGCTTTATAGGTCTCCACCTTTCCATCTATTCCCCTCTTCTTTTTGAAGACCCATTTACATCCAATGGGTTTAACTCCTTCAGGTGGGTCAACCAATGTCCATACATCGTTGACCTTTATGGACTCCATTTCAGATTTCATAGCTTGAAGTCATTTCTCAAAATCAGATCTCTGCATTACATCCATATTGATGATCGGATCCTCATCATTCTCATCGAATTCGATGGGATCACCGTCTCGGATTAAGAAACCATAGTATCTATCTGGTTGATGAAGTACTCTATCGGATCACCTTAATGGTGTAGGTACATTGAGCTTCGAATCTGATCTAATTAAATCCAACTTAATTTCAGCTATTGGTGTCGGTCCTTCTACCTATTGAACTTCATCAAGTTCAACCTTAGAGGCAACGGTTCCTTCACCAAGGAACTCTTTTTCTAAAAATGTTGCCTTAAGGCTTACGAACACTTTTTGTTCATCAGCATGGTAGAAAAAATATCTTTTGATCTCTTTAGGGTACCCTATGAATGTACATTTGTCAGACCTAGGTCCGAGTTTATCTGTAACTAACCGTTTGATATAGGTCGGGCACCTCCAGACCCTAAGGTGTGAAAGTACTGGCTTACGCCCTGTCCATATCTCATATAGAGTCTTAATTACAGACTTACTTGAAATCCTATTTAACAGATAACAGGTCGATTCGAGTGCATATCCCCAGAAGGATATTGACAAGCTGGCAAAACTCATCATGGATCGGATCATGTCTAACAGAGTCTGATTTCTGCTTTCAGACACACCATTATACTGTGGTGTTCCTGGAGGAGTCTATTGGGAGAGAATCTCATTCTCTCTTAGATATGTGAGAAATTCATCAGAAAGGTATTCCCCTCCTCAGTCAGACCGAAGAGTTTTAATACTCTTCTCAGTTTATTTTTTTACTTCACTTCGAAATCGTTTGAACATTTCAAATGAATCGACTGATGTTTCATCAGATAGACATATCCATATCTGGATAGATCATTCGTAAAAATGATGAAGTAGAAATATCCACCTCTATCACTTGTGCTCATGGGCCCATATACATCGGTATGTACTAGGCCCAAGAGCTCAGTAGCTCTCTCACCTTTTTCAGTAAAAGGTGACTTGGTCATTTTACCAAGAAGATATGACTCATAGGTTGGAAGTAATTCACAATCACTGATTTCGAGAATTTCCTCTTGAGTCAACATATTTATCCTGTTCTTCTTTATATGACCTAGCCTATAGTGCCATAAATAGATATCTAATACACTATCTAATCTAGGGTGCTTGCCAATAGAATAGACTATGCTAACAGGTGTGATAACATATACACACCATTGTTTAAATATCCACAAAATATAGTAACACCATTCATAATGATATTACTAACTTATTTCTTTATTGAAATTTCACAATCATTTTTGGCCAGAAGGCCTACAGAAATAACATTTAAAAAGAAACTGGGATAGAAATGACAATCATTAAGAACAATGGTATGGGACTCAAATATAGATTTCAAGATTCCTAATGCTAGAACTGGAACTGGTCTTCCATCTTCAACATTTCGGAACCTCTCACCTTGCTCGAATCTCCTACTGACCTACAACCCCTGCAACAAATTGCAAATATGGTAAGGGCTATCAGTATCCAATACCCAGTCAATTATATCACAAATAAAGAAATTGCAAGGAGTTATTATATAAATACCTTGTCCAGCAACAGCTTGCTTCTTTCTTTGTTTGTTCGGATCCAGGGAGGCAATGTACTGAGGACAGTTCCTCTTCCAGTACCCCCACTTCTTGCAAAAGAAGCATTCAGCTTGACTCTTATTGGGTTCGATTTTTTTGGTTTGGCCCTGCACTGATGTCCCAGCCTGAACTTGCACCTTCTTCACTTTCTTCTTCTTATTTTTCTTCCCTTTCTTAAAGGATCGAGAACCAGAAGATGAACCTCCCACTAAGGTCACCGACTTGTGGAGTTGGTGATCCTTCTCAAAGTTCTGAAGCAACCCCAGTAACCCGTGGTAGTTTAGTTCAGGCTTTGTCATTTTATAACGAGTGAGGAATAGGAGATAAGACTTGGGCAGCGAGTTCAATATTGCATCTTTCTCAAGCTGCTCATGCAAGGAAAAGCCAAGCTTGCTCAAATGCTCCATCAGCTCGATCATGTATAATACATGATCAGTGACAGAGGCACCATCCCGCATTTTGGCATTGAAGTTGGCACAACTAGTCTTGTGTCTCTCCACATCATCGGGTGTGCCAAAGGCATCCTCCAACACTTGAAGCATGTCCTTTGGCTGAGCCATCTCAAATTTGCGACTAAACTCGTTGCTCATGGCAGCCAGCATGATGCAGCGCACCATGATCCAATCACTGAGCCACTTCTGGTAAGTGTCTCTGACTGTTCCATGTGCATTGGTAGCTGGCTGCTCAGGTGCAGGATCTATTATCATATATAGGATCTGTTCATGCTCTAGGACTATCTTCAACTTTCGATACCAGCTACCAAAGTTGGATCCCATCAAATTTTCATTGTCCAACAATGATCGAAGCGATAGAAAAGTGGCCATATCTGCACAAAGAAAAACCATAACCTAATTAGTAATTGATTCATTAAACCTAAAGATTTAGATTTTAATCAAAAAGTTTATCCCACTATTTTATTCGAATTGGTAGCCTCTACCTCCAATTCAAGAAATTACCCTAATTCTTTAGTGGGTACTAGAATCCACTTGGACTGCACACAAGCCCAACTTTGGTTGGCCAACCCATATACATCTAAGGGTAGGTTCATAACCAATTATTTCTCTAAATAATTTCTAGTAATTTTAATTTTTTTTTAGTCCCTAATCAGTAGGCTTTGGCCTCCACTGAAAAGGTCTGGTTAGGTCCAACCATTAACATGACTGTTGCTCCTAGATTGATTTTGATGATTACAAAGCAGATTGAAGGGATACAAATAATTTTAAATTGAAAAAGTCCTTATGCTCTTCAAGGGCAAAATCATAATTTCACTAAAATTCTGATTTGATAGTATCATTTGATAGAACAAATGATTTGTAAACTATTGGTGAAAATTTCATTGTATTTGGACTTATATTTTTGAGGTTATGAAGGTTTGAAGTGCATGAGTCGACTCATGAGTCCACTCATGGCACTGTGAGCTGATTGGCACGCAAAAATTCTCCTTGGCACGCTAGTTTTCTGGCTTGGCACGACCTGTGAGTCGACTCATGAGTCGACCTCTGCTGATCTGAGCCAAGAATTTCCAGAAACGCATTCTCTGGTAAATGCAACAGAAGTCGACTCATGAGTCGACTCCTGTAGCATGAGTCGACTCATGAGTCGACCCCTGCGATGGAAAATGTCAGCAACGGCTATTTTTTTGTCCGTTTTAATTGCCTTTTATGCTTCCTAAAATTGTTCTAATGGCTCTTTATCTGTCTAAATTATTTTCTCTTGCTTCTAATGTCATAAAATACTTTAAATGGTGAAAGAAATTGCAGATTAAATAGCAGATCAAACGTGAAATCAAAAAAGAGAAAAATGAGAGAGAGGATCCGAAATCTGCACGAAAAAGCCTGAGATCAACGAAATATCCAAAAAGAAAAAGAGAGAGGATCCACAATATACAAGAGAGATTGTGAAAGAGAAAAACAAGAGCATTCAAAGAGAGGATCTTTCAAGCCTATTGTTCAAACTTGATCTAGAGATCTTTCAAAATTTTCAAGAGATCTTCAATCAACAATCAACCTCTTCTCAAGCATTCGTTCAAGCGTTCATCCACTTTGAGAAAATCCGAAAGGGGGTTCTTCATTTGAGTAAAATTTTTATTGTTATATTTGCTCATTTAAGGAGCTGTTATTGTATTAATCTGTGCTCAAAATTTTCTAACTCTTTGTGAGTTTTTGTTCTTGTTTTTGGAGGATTTTCAAAATAAGGAAAGGTTGATCTGAACCTGAAATCGGAGTGTTTTGGATTTACTTGTACCCGGGAAACAAGTGATCTAGCTTGGGATAGCTAGTGTCGGAGTTTTCGATGTTTTGTATTCAGGTTGAATACAGGTATAGTGGATGGAAATTCCCAAGTAGGAGCTTGGGGAGTGGATGTAGGTGCAGGGTTGGCACCGAACCACTATAAATCCTTGTGTTTATGGTGTGCTTTATCGCTTCACTTTATTTCTTTATTATATCCTTGCATTCCTGCTTTAGGTAATTAATATTGAATTAAAGTCTTTGTTTTGTTCTTCATAAGTAACTTGTTGGGCTTAAAATTTTTAGAAACCCAATTCACCCCCCCTCTTGGGTTGCATAGCTGGGCAACAAGTGGTATCAGAGCCGGTGCTCTAGCCCTTCTTTGATCTAACAATCAAAGAGCCAAAGATCTATGGCAACCCATGTCGGTACTTCTCTAGCCGAGGGGCAATCTACAAACCGACCTCCACTTTTCAATGGGTCTAATTACACCTATTGGAAAGCTCGGATGAAGATATTCATACAAGCACTCGACTATGATATGTGGAGTATCATAGTGAACGGTCCTCACACACCCACCAAGATTATAGATGGTGAGGAGTCAACCAAACCCGAAAAAGAATGGGATGAGGTTGACAAGAAATTGGCACAATTAAATGCCAAAGCCATGAATGTCCTTTATTGTGCACTAGATGCAAGTGAATTTAATCGCATTTCTACTTGTGCATATGCTAAAGAAATATGGGATAGGTTAGAAGTAACCCATGAGGGAACAAATCAAGTAAAAGAGTCTAAAATAAACATGCTTGTACATAAATATGAATTGTTCAAAATAGAGCATGATGAGTCCATAACTGCTATGTTTACTCATTTTACTGATATAATCAATGGTTTAAAGAGTCTTGGCAAATCTTATACTAACAGTGAACTTGTAAGGAAGATTCTCAGATCACTGCCAAGAACTTGGGAAGCCAAGGTGACTGCCATCCAAGAAGCAAAGGACTTGACCACTCTACCTCTAGAAGAGCTTCTTGGATCCTTGATGACTCATGAACTTAGCATGAAGCAACATCAAGAGGATGAAGTCAAAAAGAAAAGAACCATTGCCCTCAAATCCACAACTTCGCCTGATTATGAAACGGATGACTCTGAAGATGAAGAACAGGATGAAGAGATGGCACTCATCACCCAAAAATTTAAGAAGTTTCTAAGAAAAAGGAAACAGGGGATGAGAAAGAAATTCACAAAAGGGGATCAAAGCAAAGAAAAGGAGAAAGATCAACCCCTTACATGCTACGAGTGCAAGAAGCCGGGACATTTCAGATCCGAATGTCCACAACTGAAGAAAGGTCCCAAAAAGTTCAAAAAGAAGGCAATGATGGCGACTTAGAGTGCGAGTGATGACTCAAGCTCCAACGAGGAAACCTCAACAGAACAAGCCAATCTGTGCCTGATGGCACATGAAAATGAGGTGTGTCTAGCATCCCAAGAAGGAAACAGGAAATGGTATCTTGACAGCGGATGCTCGAGACACATGACTGGTGATGAATCATAATTCATCACGCTTGATGCTAAGGATGGAGGGATGGTCACCTTTGGAGATAATGGCAAAGAAAAGATCATCGGGATAGGTAACATTGGTATCACTCCCTCCAAATATATTGAGAATGTTTTACTAGTTAAAGGTTTAAAGCATAACTTACTTAGCATTAGTCAATTCTGTGATAAAGGGTATAAAGTAGTTTTTGAATCATCTGTTTGCATTGTGACTAGTCCTATTAACGATGGCATTAAATTTATAGGACATAGGCATGGCAATGTTTATATGATAGATTTGAATGACTTAGCCAAATTAGACATGCAATGCCTAGTATCCTTGAATGCTAAAATCAATGAGACTAGTTGGCTGTGGCATCGTAGACTTGCACATATCAGCATGCATTCTCTTTCAAAATTAATTATGAAAGATTTAGTTCTCGATTTGCCAAAACTAAATTTTGAAAAGGATAGAATTTGTGATGCATGCCAATTAGGTAAACAAACTAGAGTATCATTTAAATCCAAAAACACTGTTTCAACTTCTAGACCATTAGAGCTCTTACATATGGACTTATTTAGACCAACAAGAACCACCAGTCTAGGAGAAAAATAATATGGCTTTGTAATTATAGATGATTACTCTCATTTTACTTGGATTTTTTTTTTGGCTCACAAAAATAAAACTTTTCATATTTTCACTAAATTTCATCGAAAAGTCTCTAATGAAAAAGGTTTTTCAATTCAAAATATTAGAAGTGATCATGGAACTGAATTTGAAAATCAAGATTTTGAAAATTTTTGTGATGAAAATGGAATTGGCCATAACTTCTCTGCTCCTAGGACATCCCAACAAAATGGGGTAGTTGAAAGGAAAAACAGAACCTTAGAAGAAATGGCACGTACCATGTTGTGTGAAAGCAACCTTCCAAGATATTTTTGGACGGAAGCAATTAACACAACATGTTACATTTTAAATCGTGCTTTAATTAGACAATTTTTAAAGAAAACCCCCTATGAACTTTGGAAAGGAAGAAAACCAAATATTGCATATTTTCATGTTTTTGGTTGCCGATGTTTTGTATTAAATAATGGCAAAGAAAAACTTGGTAAATTTGATGCAAAATCAGATGAAGCAATCTTTCTAGGTTACTCCTCTACTAGTAAAGCATTTAGAGTTTTCAACAAAAGAACTTTAGTAGTTTTGGAGTTCATACATGTTGTTTTTGATGAATCTAACGATCTTCCTTCAAGGAAGAATGAGGGTGTTGATGATGCAGATCCACTAATAGAAGGTATGAAGGAGATCACTCTGAAAGACTCAGCAACTCCAAAAGATAAGGATCAAGAAGACGAACAAAATGAAAGAGGTGAAGAAATTCAAGAACAACCTCAAGGTACAAATGACCTACCCAAGGAATGGAGGTATGTTCACAACCACCCTAAGGAGTTAATTATTGGTGACCCTATGCATGGGGTAAAAACCCGTTCTTCACTAAGAGATGCAGTTAATCATTGTGCTTTTGTATCTCATCTTGAACCTAAAACTTTTGAAGAAGCTGAAAATGATCATAATTGGATTAATGCTATGCAAGAGGAACTTAATCAATTTGAAAGAAATAATGTTTGGACCTTAGTATCAAGACCTAAAGATTACTCAATAATTGGCACAAAATGGATCTTTAGAAACAAATTAGATGAGCATGGAAATGTAATTAGAAATAAAGCAAGACTGGTTGCTAAGGGATATAATCAAGAAGAAGGAATTGATTTTGATGAAACCTTTGCACCTGTTGCTAGATTAGAAGCTATTAGACTTCTACTTGCATATGCTTGCTTTATGAAATTCAAATTATTTTAAATGGATGTTAAAAGTGCATTTTTAAATGGATATATCTCTGAAGAAGTATATGTAGAACAACCATCTGGATTTGAAAATCATGCTTTTCCTAATCATGTCTTTAGATTAAATAAAGCTTTATATGGATTAAAACAAGCACCTAGAGCATGGTATGAAAGGCTAAGCAAATTTCTAATGAATAATGGTTTTTCAAGAGGTAATATAGATACAACCCTATTTATTAAAAGAAATCAAAATGATATGCTAATTATACAAATTTATGTTGATGACATAATTTTTGGGTCTACTAATGAATCCCTTTGTCAAGACTTTGCTAAGCTTATGCAGGGAGAGTTCGAGATGAGCATGATGGGAGAACTCACCTTCTTCCTCGGACTCCAAATCAAACAATCAAAAGAGGGAATCTCCATCACCCAAAGCAAGTACACCAAGGAACTACTCAAAAGATTTGGAATGGAGAACTGCAAACCAATTGGCACACCAATGAGTCCCTCATGCAAGCTTGACAAGGATGATGAAGGTAAAAGCGTAGACTTAAAATACTATAGAGGTATGATTGGCTCATTATTATATTTAACTGCAAGTAGGCCTGATATCATGTTTAGTGTTTGCTTATGTGCTAGATATCAATCTAATCCTAAAGAATCTCATTTGAATGCTGTTAAAAGAATCCTTAGATACTTAAATGGTACACAAACTATAGGGTTATGGTACTCTAAGGACTCACAAATTAATTTATTAGGATATTCAGATGCTGATTTTGCTGGATGCAAATTAGATAGAAAAAGCACAAGTGGAACTTGCCAATTTCTTGGAGTTAACCTAATCTCATGGTTTAGCAAGAAACAAAATTCGGTGGCACTGTCTACGGCTGAGGCCGAATACATTGCAGTCGGAAGTTGTTGTGCTCAAATCTCATAGATTAAGCAACAACTCGAAGATTTTGGAATCAAACTTAATGAAACACCAATAAGATGTGACAACACAAGTGCCATAAATCTATCTAAAAATCCAATTCAACACTCAAGATCTAAACATATTGAAATAAGACATCATTTATAAGAGAACATGTTCAAAACAAAAATATAATTCTTGAATATGTTTGCACTGAAAATCAATTAGCTGATATCTTTACAAAGGCCCTTAGTGAGGATAGATTCTGTGAAATTAGGAGAAATCTAGGAATTCTAGATCCATTTGCCTAAAATTTCTCAATTTCCAAAGAATTGATTAGAGCTCAATTTTCAACATCTATTCTGGTCCCAAAAGCTCAAATTTATCATTCTAAAAACTTATCATTGAGCAAAATTCCTTCTCCCAAAATTTTGAATTTTTCTGGAATTTATTTGTATTTTTTCTGAATTTCTGAACTTCATAAGTCGACCCCCATGAGTCGACTCAATGGCAAACTTGTAAATCCCACCAACTTTCAACGGGTTCATTGTTTTTATACTGAAACCCTGTTCGTGAGACGACTCATCTTCCCATCGTTCTTCTTCCAAAAGCCGTCTTCTCCAACTCTTCTTGCTCCAAATCCAAGGATTAATTCCGAGGCAATTCTCCCTTCTCCTCTCCACCAAAAATCGCCTCCTTGAAAAAGATTTTCTGTGCTTTCTCGCATTGCTTGGCGCGGTTGGAACGTGCCCTAGCACTTTACCGATCTTCCAAAATCCACTTCTTTTCTCCATCAAAATCCTTCTTTACTCTCTTGTAATCTCTCCTCCACTCAATTCAAGTCTCCTTGCCTGCTACTATAGTGGATATGGCTCCAAAGATGAAACTTCCCCAAAGAAGAAAGTCAATCTGTGAGCCTGAAGAAATTGTTCGAAAGAAAAGGCATGCTCAGTCTTCAACTGCTCCCACTCCAGTTTCAGTATCTGCTCAAGGTCCCTCTCAATCCTCCATAAGCCCCAGTGTAAATCCTCTTTCTGATAGAAAAGTAGAAACCGGGAAAAATATAGATTTTCGGTTCTTTGAGGAAGAAGGATTTACTTTTGCTACCAAAATTAAAAACCAAGGATGGGAATTCTACTGCTCCCTTAAGGAAGTCACCTATGTTGACCTTGTTAGAGAATTCTACCAAAACCTACTTTATGGAAGTGGGTCAGTGACTTCAACTGTAAAGGGAATTGATATCTGCCTGGATTCTAGGATATTGGGAGAAATACTTCAGTTGCCTAGTGAAGAATACTCATATATGGAACTCCCAATTAAAGAAGAGGGGATCAGAATTATTTTAGGAGAAACTTATTCAGAAAATTTAAACAAATTGGAAGCAAAGATTTTGTCCATTGAGATGAGGGTCCTGCATCAGATAGTAACAAAGCTCTTCTTTCCTAGGAGTGGTAGACATGACTTACTTTCCAGCAGAGATGTATGTGTCATGTTTCATGTCATCACTCAGACCCCTCTGAACCTCCCTGCACTGATGATAGAGGCCATGAGAGAAACTTTGAATAGATCCAAGGCACACTTGCCTTATGGTATGGCCCTTACTAGAGTATTCAGGAGGTTTGGAGTTAGCTGTGAGGGGGAGGCACCTACCAAGCTATCTCATGTGGACACTTTCAACCAACACAGCCTGCACCGAATGGGAATTGCAAAGACTGATGGTGGTTGGATCAAGGGATCTGAGGAGAGAGTTGAGGAAAGAACTGAAGAGAGAACTGAAGAGAGAGCTGAAGTCAGAACTGAAGGCAGAATAGAAGAAGAAGATCCATCATCTCCTGTCCATGACCTCAGGGCAGCATCACCACATATCCAGTTCATTCCTGATACAGAGGCTGGCCCTTCAGAGTTTACTAGGATGTCCACACCAGTGTATCAGCCAGAGAGCAGAGCACCTCATTCAGAGTTCAGACTGGCTGACGATCAGATCGAGCATATATCACAGCGTGTGGCTTCTTTGCTGTCTAGTCAGTGGGGTAGTACTTCTTTTGCACCTGGAGCCACCTCTTCTGATCAGACCATTACTCCCCACATCTCCACTGTGTTTCAGATGATATCAGATCAGTCCATCAGGATACAGCAGCTTGAGGACACAGTCTGGAGACTGACTGGCAGAGTTCTTGACTTGCAGGGGCAAGTCCTTGCTTTGGCCCATCCCAAAACACAGGAGTCAATCATTGAGGTCACAGACCTCACTGCAGAGGCTGGTAGGCTCAGAGGAGCTCTAGAAGGTGGATATGAATTGCTGAGGAAAGAAATCCGAGGATCGAGTGAGTATGCTACCACTCAGTTCACTGCTCTACTTCAATCTGTTTCCAGAGCACTGAACGTACTTGATTCTATCAGACTCTCCCTTTCCGTTCAGTCCTTAGCATCTCAGCGTTCTCAACCTCCCAGTTCATCTCGTTCTCCTGCTCGTGGCAGAGGCAGACGGGGTAGAGGACGCACTTCTGATCCATCATCTCCTCACCCTATATCTGATGACTCCGATCATTGACTTATCTTGATCTTTACTAGATCCTAGGTGTTAGTGTCTTGTTCTAGGATCTATACCTTGGGGCCATGTATTGACAATTAGCTGGTTGAATTTTATTTTTAAACTATGTATTGAAACAATTATGTTTTTAATGGAATCATTTTTCACTTATTTTTCTACCTTTTGTAATGATATTGATCATATTTTGGTTATATATATTCTTCTTGTGGAAAAATTGTCTTCTCTTTGTTGTTGTTTGCTGTTGATAATTGCTATATTAAGGGGGAACAAACTTCTATGATAAACTCTAAAAGGGGAGAAATTAAAGAATATTAAAAAAAAAAAAAAAAAAAGGAAGAGTTAACCATATTTGATGATGTCAAAAAGGGGAAGAAATTAAACAAACAAAAATTGGAGATATTAAACAAAAATTTGAGAAATTAAACAAAAATTTGAGAAATTAAAAAAAAAAATTGGAGAAATTAAACAAAAATTTGAGAAATTAAATATTTGGAGAAATTAAACAAAAATTTTGAAAAATTAAGCAAAAATTTGAGAAATTTGATATCAGACAGAAATTAAACAAAAAGCCATCCATCAAAAGCAAAATCTTAAGTACAATACAAATAAGTAATTTTTTATATGCTCTGATATATTTCAAAATTCAAACTTGCTCTGATATATCTTTTGAAATTTACCTTGATACATCTTAAGAAATTTGATTTACTCTGATATACCCTAAAATTTCTTTTAACTTGCTCTGATACATGATAAAATTTAATCTGATACAGTGTGAAAGTTTCTCTGATATTTGCTCTGATACAGTGTAAAATTTTCTCTGATATATTATAACATTTACTCTGATACATTGTAAAATTTTTTCGGATAACATTGTAAAAATTATTGTTCTTGCTCTGATACATTGCAAAATTTATTTCTTTTCTCTTGCTCTGATATATCTTAAGCTCAAAATGAGTTAATACACTTAAGCTCAAAATCAACTTTTAAACATACTTTGGCACACATTTTTTTAAAAGCACATAAGTATTTTTTTGCTCTGATGCTAAATCTAAAATCAAATGAAAATGGAATTTTCAAAATACAGCTCAATCTGATAACAAAAACAAGTTTTCTGCTCTAACACCAAAATCACATAATCAAATGAGCATATCTTCAAATCCTTAAGCAAATGGACAAATTATTTTTGTATATGACCATTTATATTACATGCCAAAAGAATCATACTCTTTTCAAGCATATACACCTATAATGGATTCTTTTGAAATTAATGCATTAACATAAATATTTTTGTTCAAGTATTTTGTCATCATCAAAAAGGGGGAGATTGTTGCTCCTAGATTGATTTTGATGATTACAAAGCAGATTAAAGGGATACAAATAATTTTAAATTAAAAAAGTCCTTATGCTCTTCAAGGGCAAAATCATAATTTCACTAAAATCCTGATTTGATAGTATCATTTGATAGAACAAATGATTTGTAAACTATTGGTGAAAATTTCATTGTATTTGGACTTATATTTTTGAAGTTATGAAGGTTTGAAGTGCATGAGTCGACTCATGAGTCAACTCATGGCACTGTGAGCTGATTGGCATGCAAAAATTCTCCTTGGCACGCTAGTTTTCTGGCTTGGCACGACCTGTGAGTCGACTCATGAGTCGACCCACAAGGCATGAGTCGACTCATGAGTCGACCCCTGCTGATCTGAGCCAAGAATTTCCAGAAACGCATTCTCTGGTAAATGCAACAGAAGTCGACTCATGAGTCGACTCCTGTAGCATGAGTCGACTCATGAGTCGACCCCTGCGATGGAAAATATCAGCAACGGCTATTTTTTTGCCCATTTTAATTGTCTTTTATGCTTCCTAAAATTATTCTAACGGCTCTTTATCTGCCTAAATTATTTTCTCTTGCTTCTAATGTCATAAAATACTTTAAATGGTGAAAGAAATTACAGATTAAATAGCAGATCAAACGTGAAATCAAAAAAGAGAAAAATGAGAGAGAGGATCCGAAATCTGCACGAAAAAGTCTGAGATCAACGAAATATCCAAAAAGAAAAAGAGAGAGGATCCACAATATACAAGAGAGATTGTGAAAGAGAAAAACAAGAGCATTCAAAGAGAGGATCTTTCAATCCTATTGTTCAAACTTGATCTAGAGATCTTTCAAAGTTTTCAAGAGATCTTCAATCAACAATCAACCTCTTCTCAAGCATTCGTTCAAGCGTTCATCCACTTTGAGAAAATCCGAAAGGGGGTTCTTCATTTGAGTAAAGTTTTTATTGTTATATTTGCTCATTTAAGGAGCTGTTATTGTATTAATCTGTGCTCAAAATTTTCTAACTCTTTGTGAGTTTTTGTTCTTGTTTTTGGAGGATTTCCAAAACAAGAAAAGGTTGATCCGAACCTGAAATCGGAGTGTTTTGGGTTTACTTGTACCCGGGAAACAAGTGATCTAGCTTGGGATAGCTAGTGTCGGAGTTTCTGATATTTTGTATTCAGGTTGAATACAGGTATAGTGAATTGAAATTCTCAAGTAGGAGCTTGGGGAGTGGATGTAGGTGCAGGGTTGGCACCGAACCACTATAAATCCTTGTGTTTGTGGTGTGCTTTATCATTTCACTTTATTTCTTTATTATATCCTTGCATTCCTGCTTTAGGTAATTAATATTGAATTAAAGTCTTTGTTTTGTTCTTCATAAGTAACTTGTTGGGCTTAAAATTTTTAGAAACCCAATTCACCCCCCCTCTTGGGTTGCATAGCTGGGCAACAATGACCATACTTGGCCCATCTAGCCAATGAATGATTAAGCCCAACTTTGGTTGGCTAACCTAACCACCATTTAGAAAGATGCAGTCAAAAAATTATATTATGAATGACAATTCCATCAGTCGATAAGCACCAGGCCTTTGGGCCCCCAATGATTATCCAACTGATGGACCCATTATCATCCACTTAATGGGAGGCTATGATCTAGTTATCACCATAACTATTTTATTTTAAGGATCTAATAATTTTAGAAGATTTAATTGATTTAGAGGAGGAGGTCAGATGAACCAGTTTATCATGATCCTCCCACTGGCTTAACCAAGTCAGCTTAAGGGAGACCATTAAAAGGGCTGGTCTAGGAGCACCTAAATCAGTCACACTGATTTACCTAGCTGCCATGGATCAGTTCGAATAGTCAAGTGATTTGATCAAAATATAATTTCACCAAGAGGCCAGGTAAGTTCGATCGGTGGGAGTGTCTGCTAAAGCTTGCCTTAGACACCATCAGAAATGACCAGATAAGCGGCCTCCCAATTAAAAACCACCGATCTGATTTACCTTAGACACCAACTGGTTTAATTAATTTCGATTAGATCAACCTAACAGTTTGTGCTAGACTGCTTAGCCAAGAATCAAGTCTATTTGGTTCTCATTAAAGATATGGACTTGACCAACTACAACTATTGTAATTGATCTAGAGAATCCTTGACCTAATCTAAGACAACAATTGATTAGATTTAGTCAATTCTCTAATTAAGTCCATCTTTAATCTAACCTTAGGTCTAACCCAATTAATGGACCTAATTCTCACTAACCCATTAACCCAATGTGTTATGGTTTGTGTCTTAGGTTCTTCAATTCACAATCCTTGAACCTAATCAAACAACTTCTTAATTCTCAATTAAGTTTTGGGCTGAGGGTTGGGGTTTGGCTTTTCGAAAATAATTTTTATGTTTGTAAAATATTTTGACAATATGGTTCTTACCAACCAAGTTGCATGTTTGATTCATAATCAAAATGCAAGTGAAATAAGCATGAAACTACTTTAGATCTAATCTAAACAGGTTCATGTAATTGAAATAATTTTAACTTTAAACTGCGCAAATTTCTCAGACAAATATATGATGGTTCTATGCACGATAATTATTAATAAAAAAAAATTATTTTAGATTTAAATATTTTTTAAATCTAATAAATCATAAATTTAATCTAGATCATATCTAACAAATTTATGATTAAAGATAGATCTACGTGAACTAGGACAACCTTTGCACTGTAAGGGGTAAATCTTACAGCAGGACAACCTATAGTTCGTGATTGATCTAAAAATTTTAATTTTAAATTCAATAATTAGATTATAAATTAGATCTAATCTAAAAAATAATCTAAGCATGTATAAATAATCATGTAATAAACAACCTAGGCTCTGATACCAATTGAAAGAACCAGATCTAGGGTTTCAGGGTTAGATCTTGAAATTTTTTCAAGATCAAGCAGCGGAAGACTAAAATAAATTAAAATTTATCTTATAAAACTAGAGAATCTCTAGATCTAAGATCTTATTACATAATTATTACATGATATTAAATCAAAAATTTAAATATAAAGAGCAAGAACTACATGTTGATCATATCAACATTTTTCTATACTACATCTAATGTATGTAAAATATAATAGATCAGATCTATTACCTTGCAAGTTAGACATTCTAACTTTGCTGATCTGGGCTTGAGGATGATGTTGTGAGCTGCACATACGTCCGGCCTCTAGGAGTCATCCACATGAGTCCACGAATCATGATCAGAAGTCTTGGTCCAGAAAATCAACACAGTATGCTAGTACTGCACTGATCCTTCTTCGATGTCGATCAAATGTCTCATTCTTCTTGATTAGGACTTTTTCAAAGATGAGAAGTAAGAGAAAGAGTTTTAGATCTGAGACACTCTCAGAAAACTCAACATGGAGGAAGGAAAGGGGTGAACATAGCAACCGTAGAAGAAGACCCTCTTCTTCTTCTCTTTGCTCTCACCTAGGCACCTAGTCTTATATCTATTGTATCTCCATGCTCCAATCTTCTTGCTCTCTGATTTTTGCATGCCCTAAAGGTCTCTCTTTGCTCTATTTTTTACAAAAAATTTATAAAGAAATTTATTTTAAATAGAGACATATGATAGAGTACTTGTCTAGGTCAAATACCTAGTCAAGGATTATCTAAATATGGCAAGACAAGGGGTGCCCAAATCTTGGGTGCCCCCTCTTTCTTTTTGTGTGTGAACCACCAGCAAAGGGTGCATATTGTTGGAGCACGATCCTGGCTCCTCCCATGGACCTTGGGTGTAGCAGAACCAGCAACGAATAGATCTAGAGTCATCTGGACACGATCCAAGGCCCTTGATGAAATCAGCCTGGTTGCTGTCTTCTTCGTCAGCCTTTCGTTCCAGATGAAGAACGCCTTTGAAACCACCTCTAAAAAATCCAAGATCTGGTACCCAATCAGATCAGACCTGGACTGAAGACTTTTAATTTATATATCTTAAATAGAGATATTCTAGATGGAAAAGAAGATAGATGGAGACAGACCTCGCAGATCTGTCCTGCTGCAGCCTTTTTGTAGATCTGTTGATGGAGATCTCACCCGTGCTTCAAACGACCTCAGATCAATTCCAGATCTGAGAGGAACTTGTACCAACCTCTTCTTAAGAGATTTTAAGCCCTGAACCTAGTATTTGGGTGCCTGCAAGAGGGGGAGAGTGGATCTGGTAGGTGGTTGCAAGGGCGAAGGGGCTAGCGCCTCCCCTTCTTCTCTTTCCTTTTATGGACTGGCGGCAAGAAAACCTAGGGTTTCTTGCTCCTGGGGCATGAAGAATTGCTGGAGAGAGAGGGAGAAGAGAGAGAGAGACTTGGGAGAAAGAGTCTTGTATTTTCTTGGCTTAATCAAAACTATATAAGTACATGTATATATAAACACCGGGTCAAGTGACCCAAACCCAAAACTCCCTTGACCAACTCTATGGGAGATTAGGTTAACCCTAGCCCATGTACACCCATGACTCAACCTAATCTCACCTACCCTAGACCTAGACCTGGCCCATAAAGAGTTGGTCCCTTGAGGCCCACATAACCTAGACCTCAAGTACTCGAAAGGCCCACAGCCTTTCAACCTAGGGCCCAACTAGCCCTAGAGTCTTCATGAAGCCCTCATGAATGATGGACCTTGGCCTTAGCCTTAGTCCCCTGGGCCTTGGGCACACCACCTGGATCATAACACATATTATATTCCATATAAGTCATAAAAATGTCAGAAAAAATTTGGGTAAAATTAGTGCCATAAGGAAAGAGTTTTAGTTTCCTAAAACTCTATCTCATAGAATTTGAAATCCAAACTAATTCCTACTTTGACTTGAACCACAACCACTTTTCATGTAAGAGAGAAAGAGAGAGAAGTTTTGGGTGTGTGTGAAGACCTGGGAGAGAAATTTTGTCACACAAAATGAGAGAGAGTGGGCGTGAGGGCTAAATTGGTGCAAGGTGGAATCCTAGTCTTACTAGGATTCAATCTATGTCTTGTTCCAATCTGATTTCTAAAATCAAATCAAACCAAAATCAAATCAATCTAATTAAAATAGATCTTAATCTAATTAAAAATATAATTTAATTAGATTAAATTAAATTTAAATCTGATTTAATTTTTTAATCGAATTAGAAATTAGGTTGACCCAAGTCCTAATTAAACTAGAACTAATTTTTTCTTGCACTTGGCTTATCCAATAAATCAATTGGACTTGATCCAATCAAGCTCAAACCAAATCTAATTAAATTATATTCAATTAGACTTAATCTCAACCCATTGGCTTAATCAAATTAAGCCAATTAGCAATCAAATTGCTAATCGATCTTCCTACAACACTTGCACTAGGTTAAATATCAATCATATTGATCGTTTAACCCTATAATGATTCTTAATCGTTGATCAACCATCCGATCGAATCATGAACTCTAGTGTGTGTGACCTCATAGGTCCAAACCTAAGTTGGTAGCATAAAAATAAATTTTTGTACCAATTAAAGTGACCATCTAGCAATGGTACATGACGGTCAGATAGGTCGAATGTGTAGAACAACATCCTTAGAACCCATGCGGATATAGTTTCCATATAATTCATCCTCTTGACCAAAATACTCGTAGAACACCTCAAAATTCAACTATCAACTTTGATCAGATTGTCCACATTATATTTTAAAATATCAAATATATCTGATGGATTACCCTGACTAAGGTTTTGCTAAATTGAAATACAGCGATTCATTCTTCTCTAACTCTTGGAGTGGTCAATCCCATCTCAATCACACTCTGACTTCGCAGAAACTTGACTGTGTCCAAAATCCTTATATCACTAAATTAAAAATTCAGTTAGTCCAGTATCAAAGCATAGTGAGTTGCTTGCAAGTCACTGAGGCAATCTCAGGTCTAAGGGATACTTATACCTATATCCTATCAGAGACATTCTCGATAGCAGAATGCTCTGAAGTTGGTCATGTTCAATGATGATGTACCCTTACATCTCATCTGTATGTCATATCAGTGTCTCCATACTCCTTGATTAAGAGGACAACCAACCCATATGGCCTACAGTGACCTATGCTCGATAGAAGCTGTCGTCCTTATTAACAGCCTATCATTTAGTCGTAAACAGTTTTAAGGACTAATCGATAAATTCTCTCTTTATTGAACCAAAATAGTCCTAAGAACTTCATCACAACAATGAAGTTCGTTAGAAGATAAAAACTTGTGATGAAAATATCAAAAATATATTTTATTTATTAATAAATCAATTACAATACAAGGTTGCTCAACCGTCAACAGCTTGACGATCAATTTTTGGGACATATTTTCTAACATAGCACCCACTAGAAATCTTTTTGTCGTGTTAAAGTTTTAATTTCTCACCCGAAGTGTGGAGGGATCTGAAAAATTAGTGAGAGTCATTGTTTGTATTTTAAAGTCCCTAGAAGCAAATATAATTTTAAAGTATAAAATTCTAATTTGAATCTCTACTCTTGCAGTTAAACAATATCAGCCTCAAACCATCTAGCATGCATCCTTGAAACCAATCATTTGATTGGAACAAATTATAAAGACTAGCTAAGAAACCTTAAGATTGTCCTGATCATAGAAAAACTAGGTCATGTACTTGATCAGGAATCCATAGTGTTACCAAACCATCCTACTGCTGAGCAAAGAGCTGCTTATGAAAAGTGGACAGATGAGGACAGTCGGATTAAATGCTATGTACTGGCTTCTATGTCAAATGAGTTGCAGAGTCAGCATGAGCATATATTCACTGCTAGAGCTATGATAACTCATCTACAAGAGTTGTATGATGAGCAGAGTCATATAGCATGCTTCGAAGTGTCTAAGAGACTCTTCAATTTGAAGATGCGTGAAGGGCAGTTAGTCTATAAGTACTGTATAACATTGATCAATGATATTCTAGAGCTTGGGAAGCTCGGGCTTAATATGCAAAAGAAATTACTGATGGATTTGATCCTTCAATCCCTTACAAGTTCATATAGTCAATTTATTATAAATTTTCATATGAACAAACTCGATTGTACTATACCCAAACTAGTCAACATGTTGGTCACTATGGAAGGAACCTTGAAGAGTTCAAGGGGCACTGTTCTCATTGTGGAGTGGACTTCTTCCAAGAGAAAGTCTAATTGGAAGAAGAGGATAAAATCCGCTAAGAAGTAAAAGAAAGAGAGTAAGCCAAAGAAGGATGTTCCAAAGAAGGCTGAAGCAAAGAAAAAGTATTTTCACTGTGATGCTGAAGGCCATTGGAGAAGGAACCATTCACTCTATCTAGAGAGCCTAAAGACCAAGAAGGATGATAAATCTTTAGAAGGTATGCTCGTAATTGAATCTAACCTTACGATTTCTTCTATTTCTAGTTGGGTATTGGGCTCTAGTTCAAGTGCTCATATATGTACCTTAATGCAGGATCTAATAGAAAGTAGGAGGTTGAAGAAAGGTGACATGATCTTTTGGATCGATAATGGAGCGAAAGTTACTGCAGAAGTCATTGACACTTATCCTCTTTGATTATCATCGAATTTTGGATTAGATTTAAAGGACTGTTATTTTATTCCTGTAGCTAGTCAAAATTTGATTTTTATATCTGTGCCAGCATAAGATGGTTTTGAATTTAATTTTAATAAAGATTTTTATTTTATTTATTTATAAAATAAATTAATTGTATGAGATCTTTTAATTGACAGTCCATATCACTTACATGTTGATGCAAATATAAATTTGAACGAGCAAATATTGAGTACCATAGGTCAAAAGAGACTTAAAGATAAAATTAATCAGAAGTACTTATGGCATCATAGACTAGGCTATATTAGAGAAGACATGATAAATAAATTGGAAAAGAATGAAATCCTTGACTCTCTTCATCCAAAGACGTATCCAGCCTGTGAATCTTGCCTTCAAAAAAAAATAGCCAAGTTACCTGTTGGGTATAAAATAACCCCAGTCGAAGTTCGTAAGAGGCCAACCCTCCCAGGACTCTTCTGGCTTCTGACCTTGTGCGACGTCTTTCTGAACTCCCCCGATCGTCTGAGCTTCCACAGTGCCATCCGGACTCCTCTAGTGGTCGACCTTCCACAGTGTCCTCCAGATTCCTCTGACGGACGAACTCTTATCGTACCCTTCGAACTACTCCAATAATAAGCTCCTTCAGTCGTCTATCAGACTACTCCAAATGCTCTCTGGGCTTCACTATCAGTCGATTTTCTACAGTGATCGACTACTCTCCAAATCTCTTCCAGACTTCCTCCCGTCACGATCAACTTTTCTCCGAGCTTCTTTCGGACTTCGTCAATGTTCGGGCTTCTCCAGCAGCAGGACTTCTACAGTAACCAGACTCCATCCAAGTTTCTACAGTGGTCAACCGCCTTCTGAATTTCATCCGAGCTTCTACAGTAAGTGAATTCCATCCGAACTTCCACGGCCATCGATCTCCATCCGAGTTTCTACAATAAGCGGTCTCCATCCGGGCTTCCATGGCAACCGGTCTCCATCTGAGCTTCTACAGTAAGTGACCTCCTTCCAGACTTCTGCAAGAATCGGACTCTGTCTGAACTTCTATAGTGGATGGATTCCAGATGAACTTCTACAACAGATGGGCTCCAGCAGTCAGATTTCTACAGTGACCGACTGTCTCTGGTGTCTTCCATACCTCTCCAGCCATCAACCTTCAACAGCGCCAATCGGACTTCAACAGTGCCAACCAGACCCCTCCAACAGACAAATTCTCTCTGGACCCCTCCAGCTGTTGATCTTCCATAGTGTCCTCCAGACTCCTTCAGCGGATGAACTTCCACAACACCTTCCAGACTCTTCTATCGATCAACCTTCTATAGCGCCTTTCGAATTTTGCTATCGATCGACCTTTTGTCGGATTCCTCATGCAATCGGACCTCTCCAACGGACAGTCTTCAGATAAACTTCTACATCAGACAAATTTCAGACAGACTTCTCTAGCAATTAGACTCCAGCCAGATTTCTCCAACAGAAAGTTTTCATCCGGGCTTCTACAGTAGATGACTTTCATCTGCAGTATCAATGCTTAAGGCACCCAACAATAGTTAACCCATCAGCAACCTCGAAAACATCCGAGCTTCTCTTAGATTGCTGAGATAGAGAGCTATTCCGCTCCACCAGATGTCCCAATCGAGCTTCAGCCGTCCGATCTGAACTCTCTGGCAAGTCACGACAACGGACACCACTCCACTCTCCGTAACAAACTCCACATGGCCTCGAACGGTCCACTACTAGGCAGTTATGGATGTCGCTGTCAATCAGTTATGCTCTTCCATCTATAAAAGAGAGCTCCCAGATACGTTCTCCTCTAAGCTCTAAGCACTATCTCTAAACTCTGCTTAAATCTCATTCGAGTGCTCCATTTCTGTTGAAGCAGAGTACTGACTTGAGCATCGGAGGATCTTGCCGGAGCACTCCCAACTCCGGTTTAGACTTTCCTTGCAGGTCCCGATGGTAGCCGTGATCTCCTCGACTCTAGCTTCATCCGGCATCGACAAAATTCTGCACCAACAAAATTGGTGCTAGAAGAAGGGCGCTGTGTCTTTGCAGGACCCTTGTTCTTAAAGGAGTACTCAACGAGACTGTCTCTGGTCATCTTCTTCGACATCTTCTTCTTTTCTTCGGCCAGATCCCAACCTGATGCCTCTCCGAAAGGCATCCACCAGGCGATCTACAACCTCCATGGCTAGATCTCAGAAAGATCCGCCAGCTCCGGCCTCGTCTCTAGTTTTCCAGGCTCCTCCTCCTCCGACAACGGCAGTCGGTATGGAGCAGTTCAACCTGCTGGTTCAGCAGGTCAGAGGTCTCACCGAAGCAGTGCAGACCATGCAGCAGCAGCAGCAGCCGCAAATATCTGTGCGGTTGGAAAGAGCATCGTTGGAGTTTCAAAATTCGACGATCGGGTGGCCCACTTGGGCCAGTCACCCTGTATCTCCCGAAAAGGGGAAGCAGAGGGTGGAGAGCCCTCTGTCTGATCACGATCCCACCCCGAGAGGGTCCCTACCTCCGTTCTGCCAGAAGACCTTTGAGATTCATGATCGAAAGGATCTCCTGGATCAAAGGTTTCAAGAGGTGAACCGGCGGATCGAAGAGCTCCACCATGCTTCCCCTGCTTACGGTGAGGATATCTATACTGACCCTCTTTTTTCTCAAAGGATTATGCAGGAACCGATCCCGTCGACCTTCAAGCTCCCCCAATTAGAGAGCTACGATGGGACCTCAGATCCGGTTGACCACCTGGAGGCCTTCCGGATAATGATGCTGCTCCATGGTGCACCAGACGCCATCCTGTGCCGAGCTTTCCCATCTATCTTGAAGGGAGTAGCAAGAAATTGATACTCAGCACTGAAGTCGGGTACTATCTTTTTCTTTGATCAAATGAGCCATCAGTTTGTGGCTCATTTCGTCAGCAGCCGACATCTCCGGAGAGGTTCAGAGTCCCTCATCAACATCAAGCAAAAGAAGGGAGAATCCATCCGAACTTATGTCAACCATTTTAATACCGCCGCATTGGAGGTCCGGAACTTGGACAATCAGTTGCAATGGCCGCCCTGAAGAGCGGTCTTCAAAAGAATGACCTTCTCGTTTCTCTAAAAAAGAAGTATCCCAGAGACTTTGCTGATTTGCTGGCTCAGGTCGAAGGATATGCTCGAGCAGAGGAAGCCTTCAAGCTGAAGGATGAGGAGGCCGTGAAGGAGCAGCAGGCGGGTGACTCCAGCAAGCCCACAGTTGAAAAGGGGTCGAGTGAAGCTCGACCACGTTCTCGAACTCCCTCCGGACACAAGCGTGCTTGAACTCCCCCTCCGAGCTCATAGGCAGAGAAGCCCAGACCGCAGAGTTCGATGGAGCTCTCCCCCAGGAAGATTTCACAACTACGCCCCTCTCAATGCTCCAAAAACTCAAGTGCTGATAGAGATCAGGGAGCAGCTACCAAGGCCAAAAAAGATGCGTACATACCTCAGGAAGCACAACCCTAACAAGTTCTGCCTCTATCATCGTGACCATAGCCATGACATGGCCTTCCGCGACCATAGAATTCGAAAAATTTATGAATGTATTACCGATAACTTTGCCTTAAATAAAAGTTTCATATTCGCATATCTTTTCTTTTAGCATGAGCTTATAACAACAGGAAGTAGCTCCTTCAGATAATCAAAACTAACCATGTTAGGAATAGGAGGAGAACCTCATCCTAACATGAGCAAAGTCAAAGATCCGATTATTAAGAGACTGGATGGGGGAGAGGTCCTCGCAACGGCCCTTATGCACCCCCACAGTCATGTTAGGAACAGGAGGAGAACCTCGTTCTAACATGAGCAAAATTGAAGACCTAATTATTAAGAGACCGGATGGGGGGAGAGGCCCTTGCAACGGCCTTTATGCACCCCCACAGCCATGTTAGAAATAGGAGGAGAACCTTGTCCTAACATGAGCAAAGTCGAAGACCCGATTATTAAGAGACTGAATGGGGAGAGAGGCCCTCACAACGGCCTTTATGTCCCCCCACAGTCATGTTAGGAACAGGAGGAGAACCTCATCCTAATATGAGCAAAGTCGAAGACCCGATTATTAAGAGATCGGATGGAGGGAGAGGCCCTCGCAACGGCCCTTATGTGCCCCCACAGCCTTGTTAGGAACAGGAGAAAAATCTCATCCTAACATGATCTGAAATTGACTGTGTCAGAAATAGGAGGAGAACCTCATCCTGACACAAATGAAGACCTGATCGTTTAAGATCGGATGAGGAAAAAAGCCTTCTCAATGGCTCCTCTACACCCCTAAAACCCTGTTAGGAGCAGAGGGAAAATCCTCACCCAAACATAAAAAAAAGGAAGAGAAAAAGGGAAAGCGACGAGCTACACCAGAGATAAGAAAAAAATGAACTACATCTAAGACACAAGGGACCTCGTCTCAACGAGGAAGAAAACTCTTGTCAAAAATCCTCAATCTCTAAGGGGGAACCCAACACTAGCAGGAGAAAATAGACTTCCTCAAAGTAACGAGAAGTTCAGACCCCAAGCTCAAACACAGGGAGAAAGTGTCAAATTCGAATGGCCTCGAAAAGACCTTCGATCATGAACAAAAAGGGTGAATCAACGCGGCGATGACTAGGAACCTTCAAACAACATCAACATCGAATAAGGCAAAAGACAAGAGAAGCTCGGTAAATGACAACTCAGAGCAAGAATAGACAAGGTAATGAGAAAATTTCTTTTCATTTCATTAGTAAAGAGAGTATTACAAAAGCCTTTAAAGGTCAAAAAAAAGAAAACAACAAGAAAAGAAAAGAATACATGAAATAAAAGGTACAAGAAGCTCTAAGGAAGCTCGACTTCTTCTGACTTCGAACTCTCGGTTTCAGCTATTATCAGGGATTGCTTTAAGTTCTCAACTTCTTCTTTCAGTTCCTTCTTTCTTAACAGCATCTCCCAATACATTTGGTGAAATCGTTGGCTTTCGTCTTTCGATTCTCGAAGCCTCTTCCTCAAAACTTTGGACTCCGCTTCTGCATCTTTGACCGTCTACTGCTCATAGGTCAGCTGAATTTTCAAATCAAGGGGGGCAACTTCGGCTGTGAAAATTTTTCTGTACTTTCTTCATTCGAAACCTGAACTCAAAAGTAGGGAGACTAGTGTTGGGTATAAAATAACCCTAGCCGAAGTTCATAAGAGGCCAACCCTCATAGGACTCTCTCAGCTTCCGACCTTGTGCGACGTCTTTCTGAACTCCTCCGACCATCCGAGCTTCTATAGTACCATCCGGACTCCTCCAGCGGTCGACCTTCCACAGTGTCCTCCAGATTCCTCCGATGGACGAACTCCTATCGTACCCTCTGAACTTCTCCAATAATGAGCTCCTTCAGTCATCTATCGGACTGCTCCAAATGCTCTCTGGACTTCACTATCAGTCGATTTTCTACAGTGATCGACTACTCTCCGAATCTCTTCCAGACTTCCTCCCATCACGATCGACTTTACTCCGAGCTTCTTTCAAACTTCGTCAATGTTTGGGCTTCTCCAGCAACAGGACTTCTACAGTAACCAGACTCCATCCAAGTTTCTACAGTGGTTGACCGCCTTCCGAATTTCATCCGAGCTTCTTCAGTAAGCGAATTCTGTCCGAACTTCTACGGCAATTGGTCTCCATCCGAGCTTCTACAATAAGCGATCTCTATCTGGACTTCCACGATAATTGGTCTCCATCCGAGCTTCTACAGTAAGCGGCTTCCTTCTGAACTTCTGCAAGAATCGGACTCCGTCTGAACTTCTACAGCGGAAGGATTCTAGACGAACTTCTACAACGGACGGGCTCCAGCAGTCGAATTTCTACAGTGATCGACTATCTCCGGTGTCTTCCGTACCTCTCCAGTCATCAACCTTCAACAGCACCAACCGAACTTCAACAGTGCTAACCAGACCCCTCCAACGGACAAATTTCCTCCAAATCCCTCTAGCGGTCGACCTTCCACAGTGTCCTCCAGAGTCCTTCAGCGGACGAACTTTCACAACACCTTCTGGACTCTTCTATCGGTCAACCTTCTATAGTGCCTTTCGAATTTCACTATCGATCGACCTTCTGTCAGATTCCTCATGCAACCGGACCTCTCCAGTGGATAGTCTTCAGACAAGCTTCTACATCAGATAAATTTCAGATGGACTTCTCTAGCAATCGGACTCCAGTCAGATTTCTCCAACAGAAAGTTTCCATCCAGACTTCTACAGTAGATGACTTTCATCTACAGCATCAATGCCTAAGGCACCCAACAACAGTTAACCCATCAGCAACCTCAAAAACATCCGAGCTTCTCTTAGATTGCTGAGATAGAGAGCTATTCTGTTCCACCAGATGTCCCAATTGAGCTTCAACCGTCCGACCGAACTCTCCGATAAGTCACGACAACAGACACCACTCCACAATCCGTAACAAACTCCACGTGGCCCCGAACGACCCACTACCAGGCAGTTACGGATGTTGCTGTCAATCGGTTACGCTCTCCCATCTATAAAAGAGACCCCCCAGATACGTTCTCTAAGCTTTAAGCACTATCTCTAAACTCTACTAAATTCCCATTCGAGTGCTCCATTTCTGTTGAAACAGAGTACTGACTTGAGCATCGGAGGGTCTTGCCGGAGCACCCCCAACTTCGGTTAGACTTCCCTTGTAGGTCCCGATGGTGGCCGTGATCCCCTCGACTCCAGCTTCTTCCGACATCAGCAGAATTCTGCACCAACATTATTCTTTGTAGGATATGGGGAAAGGGCCACTGAGTTACTTGCCCTAATACACATCAATGTGTGTGGGCCATTTGATGTACAGATCAGGGGTGGTTATAGCTACTTCATTATCTTTAACGATGATCTATCTAGATATGGGTATGTGTATCTGATAAAAAATAAATCTGAAGACTTTGAAAAGTTCAAGAAATTCAGAAATGAAGTAGAAAAACAAACAAGCAAGCCCATTAAGATTCTTCGATCTGATCGAGGAGATGAATATCTTAGTCAAAAATTTTTGAGATATCTTAAAGACAATAGCATAGTCTCTTAATGGACTCCTGAAACTTCTCAGCTCAACGGGATATTCGAAAAAAGGAATAGAACCCTATTAGATATGATCAGGTCTATGATGAGCTTCACTGATCTACCCTTATATCTTTGGAGACATGACTTATGAACTGCCATTCACTTATTGAGTAGGGCTCCATCAAAATTTATTCCTACCATACCTTATGAGATATGGTATGGTAAGAAACTTAGTCTAGGTTATCTTAAGACTTGGAGATGTCCGGCCTATATCAGGAGAAAGATGGCTGATAAATTAGAGGATAGATCTGTAATAGCTCATTTTATAGGGTATCCAAAAGAATCAATGGGATACTACTACTTTTTAGAAGATCACAATGTGATTGTAAGTCAAAATGCCATATTCCTTGAAAAATAGTTTATTTAGGATGGTGGCAGTGGGAGGTTAGTTGAGCTCAAAGAGAAGGTCTCTAAAGAGTAAAGAGCTATAGATCCTCAGGAACCCATTATTCATGAGCCAATAGTTGATGTTTCTCTACCACCTCATAGATCTAGTAGAATCTTCTGACCTTCTGAAAGGTACATGGATAAGCTTATGGAGAAAATAAAAGAAATATTCCTTATGGAAGATAAGGGTCATGATGATGATTCTAATACCTTTGATGAGATGATGTCTGACATTGATTCTGAGAAATAGTTAGATGCAATGAAGTCAGAAATTGACTCGATACACTCAAACCAAGTATGGACCTTAATGGATCCACCTGAGGGTATAGTACCTATGGGGTGTAAATAGATCTATAAAAAAAAAAAAAGTACCGATGGTAAGATAGAGACCTATAAAGCTAGGCTTGTGGTAAAAGATTATAGCCAGCACGAGGGCATTGACTATCAAGAAATTTTTTCATCCGTAGCTATGTCAAAATCCATCCACACTCTGCTTGCTATTGTCACTCATTATGATCATAAAATCTAACAAATGGATGTGAAAATTGCTTTTCTGAATAGATATCTAGAGGAAGATATCTATATGGAGCAACCTTTGGATTTTATATCTAGTGATGGTGATCACAGAGTCTACAAGCCACAAAGATCTATATATGGATTAAAGCAAGCTTCTTGAAGTTAGAATCATCATTTTAATGATGCTATCAAATCATTTGACTTCATCAAGAATGAAGAGGAACCTTGTGTATACAAAAGGGTCAGTGGGAGTGCAATAACATTCCTCGTATTGTATGTGGATGATATTCTCCTCATTAAGAATGATATTCCTATGTTGACCATGGTCAAAAGATGGTTGTCTAAGAAATTTTCGATGAAAGACCTAGGAGAAGTATCCTATATTCTTGGAATAAAGGTCTATAGGGATAGATCTAAAAATATAATAGGCCTGTCACAAAAACTATACATAGAGAAAGTGTTGAAGAGATTCAGTATGAAAAGCTCTGAAGGAGGATTTTTTCCTCTCAGGCATGGTATTAATCTTTTCAAGATGATGTGTCCGACTACATCTAAGGAAGTTCAGTGCATGAGTAGGATTCCTTATGCCTCAACCATAAAGAGCCTCATGTATGCCATGCTATATACTTGACTTGATATTATCCTCGCTGTGAGTGTCACGAGCAGGTATCAGTCGAATTTAGATGAGGAGCACTAGATTGCTGTGAAGAACATCCTTAAGTACTTAAAAAGAACTAAAGATTTATTCTTAATCTTTGAAGGAGGTTCTGAGTTGCGAGTCGAGAGGTATACTGATTCAGACTTAATGTCTGATCCTGATGATAGAAAGTCTACATCAAAATATATGTTCATATACAATGATGGCACAATCAGCTGGAAGAGTTCCAAGCAATCCATCATAGTGGATTCGACCATAGAGGCTGAAATGTCACTCCTTCAAATGTTGTAAAGGAAGGTTTCTGGTTCAAAAATATTATCACAAAATTTGAGGTTATGACATCAGACACCATACTACTTTATTGAGACAGCAATGGAGCCATAGCACTTGCTAAGGAACTAAGATCTCATCAAAAATCAATACACATCGAGTGACGGTATCATATCATACGCGACTATCTCGAAAAGAAACATGTCGAGGTGCAAAGAATAGACTCCACGGACAACATGGCAGACCTACTGACAAAGTAATTGTGTCAGCCAAAAATGAAAGTCCACCTTGAGAAGATGAGGGTTAGATTAGTGGCCAATTGGCTATAGTTCAAGTGAGAGATTGTTAGATATATGTCTTAAAAGCTAATATAGCTGACATAATGTAATAAAGTTAAGACATATTTTTTACTTAATACATTGATTTGATCAATAAAAAGGCAAGTTTATTTTTTATTCAAATACAATGTGTCCTTGAATCATTCATAGAATCAATATTTTGATACATATTCTCAAAGTGTTAAGAATTAAAGACATGTATTTAATTCCTAAATACTCCCAATCATAGTATCATTATGAGGATGGTGATTGATTTGAATAGACCAATATACAGATCACTTTCTTTGGGGTAGATAAGTCTCTGATCTACAGTGTAGAGACACTGAGTGACGAGTGTAGGTAGTTGTTAGAAAACAACTAGTACTGAGCGTGACCATACGAGAGATCACTTAAATTTTTACTCGATCGTCAGTGATTATCTCGATGCTGGGGTTGTGAGAATGATCTTTTGATCTACGATGGTATGACTGCTAGCAATAAGACTGCTGGAGTTTGACTGATATATTAATATGGTCTCAATGAGCCCTTGTAGTAGATGTTGGTGACAGTTGGTCTCCTATAGGAGTAGGATGTGCATCAAGATGGGATCTATCAATCTTGATAGAAAAGAGTAGTCCTATAGGATTTGAGAGGCTAAGTCTGAGAGTCTGTAGCCACAGCAGTATGATTGATGAAAAAAAATTTTCATAAGGATCACAATTGGACTTGAGCTGGTCGAATTCATCATATGACTGATGATGAGGTTTGGCGATTTATCCATGACCTGCCATCTAGTCGAGACTCACGTTAGAGGGACTGAATCATATGTTAATTATACCTTGAGATTCTTTTCAATTCTACTAGGTTGCCACTACATATTGCTAGGTGTTGCTGGTGGATTGTGAGAGCTCACTAGGATTGCTCAGGATCGATAATTTTTGATGAGTTAGAGTGAAAATATTTCGATCCATTAAAAAGAGTTTCAATGATACAATGATAGAGATCATTATATATCTCACTACCAGATAGAATTGAATCTATGGGGTCACACAATAAAAGAATTAGACTTGAAATAAGCAATTGGGCTTATGAAGTCTCAATTGGGTTTAGAGAAATCCTATTAGGTTCAAGGTAACCTTGCTAGCACATGGTTGGACCTAATTTTCTCTTTACGTTTAAATTTTATTTGATAAGATTAATTTAAAATTAATTATCTACTAATAATCTAAATGAATTAGATTCATTGGGCTTCAATTGTTGCATACCTAAGGTTTTGGATTAAATAAATTGAGGGTACAAGTCCTTAATTAATTTTTTTGGTAGTTTTGATTGGATGCCACTTGATTTGATCAAGTTGGGTGTGTCCACCTATTAAAGGGTATGTGGAACCATTATGGAGCATTCCATAGGTGTAAAGTGGGGTGTGTTTTTCTTGGTGCAAGGGCTCCAATAGTTGGCACCTAATTGATTTTTTAAAGAAAGTCAAATAACTAAAGGAATAAAGATTTCTAATGCAAGTAGGAGTTGTATTAAGTGCTTGTTTAGTTTGGAATAGGATTTAAACTTTATGCCTATTTAAAGGGACCACCCTTAAGGTTCCTAAGTGCTTCAACCAGTTGCCCCACACCCCCTTAGGAGAGCCCCACGCCCCTCTTTTCTTCTTCCCTCTCTTCTCCCTTGGAGGTCCAATGTCCATCATCTTGGATGTCCTCCATCTTCATGCCCAAAAGGGGTTTGGGCATTCCACTTGATTGCTAGCTTCTAGTCCCTGGTTGCTTCATAATCTAAGAAAGAAAAAGAAAGAGAAGAAGAGGAAAAAAAGATCAAGAAAAGGATCAAAGAGTTGATCACGATCCAGACTTTGTTTAGATTCGTAGGCTGATTTTTTTTGAAAAAAAAAATAATTTTAAGAAGAATATTTCAGGTTGATCCTAAGTGGATACTCATAGAAGCTGAGTACTTGCATGGCTAAGAGAGAGCCTCTTCTCTTTCAGATCTATATTTGAAGAAAAAAATTACGAAACGGGTATGTAATTCGATCACATATTCAATTTCAGCATATGTTCAATTTTAGTATATGAAGTAGATCCTTGTGGTTTATATTTTATGCATGCATGATATAAATTAAAAGAAGTTTTAATATTCTATTCCACTATCATGTTTAGAAAAAAAGTTTTTGAAACATACATACATACCCTGACATAGAAATTCCAACACAAGAACCTAATTAGAAATGAATTCAAATTCGAATTCGAATGGAACGTGCACCTTGTGCCACGCTTCTTGCACCCTTTTCACTTCTTCATGCATGAAATTATTTTGTGCATTGAATTTCTCTCACCCATAAGGTGTTTGATGCCTTCTTTTGATCCTGTTTGGATTAGGATTAGGTTGGTTTAAGTTTGAGTTCAAAAAGGTTTGAAATCAAACTTAAACCTAGAGTCCAAGATTGGATGGACTCTTCCTTGCCACCGACTACCTTTCTTCTCATGAGCAAATAATTTTTTGCATAAACTTTTTGTTAAAAAGGGAAGGGCAGATTACATGCATGTATTTCAAAACTATTTTGAAATCACAGTAGAATAAAATAGATTAACTATTTTTATCATGCATTAAATCAGATCTAAAATTTTTTCTAACATGGATCTAAGACATATGAAATCTAAAATTAATTTATGAGATCAGATCTCATACCTTATCATGGGTGGAAGAGCTCCGCAGTCGATGATCAAAAACTTGATAGGTTCCTGGAGCCGTGCAAACGTCCGACCTCTACAAGTATCCACATGAAATCCAATCTGATCCAAGACTTGTCTATCTCCCTGGAGTGCTAGCTCCCTTACAGAGAAGACCTTTTAATGATTAGTTTGATCCTTCTTCAGATCTGGAAGATGATCTTCAGTCGAAAAGCAGTGGAGATAGAAGAAAGGCAGCAGCAGCGCAGCTTTCTTCCTTGAAGTCCCATGCTTTGTACCAATAGAGTTTTCCCTTCAAACTTAGAAGGGAAGACACAAAAAGTCCCTCTCTCACTCTAGTGGTTGGCCAAATTTTGTTCTGATCTCAAAATCTCTTTAAAGGCACCCCAATGGCAGATCCATTTAAGGTGGTGCCTGATAGAGTCCTGATAGAGTCAAACTCTATCAAAAATTCAAATTAAATTTTAGATTCAAACCAAAACTTATCCCTATCCAAATGAGAGAATAAGTGTTCGACCAAGAGGTGGAAAAATATGGAAAACCTCATGTAAATCTGAAATTTGCGTGAGGAGAGAAGGGGCGTGGACAATGGGTGGCACATGGAAGAGTCCTTCATAAAATGGACTCTAGGGTTTTAGATTGAGCCTCAAACCAAAAGTAATTTGGTTTAAACCCAAACACCTGATTGAACCTAATCTCATTAGGTCTCTAATTAGATTAAATCCTAATCCAATTAATATTTAATTGAACCTAAATTTAGATCAAATCAGAAATTGATTCTATGGCAATTGAGTCATCTCATAACTCAATCAAACCAAATCCAATTCAAGTCAAACTAAATCCAATTCAATTAGACTTGATCTAAAACTTATTTTTCAAACAAATTGACTCTAATTAGTAATCAAATTACTAATTAATCTTCCTACAACTTTTGCATTGGGTTAATTATCAATCGTATTGATAATTATACCTTTAACGATTCATAATCGTCGATCAATCATCGGATCAGACAGAAAACTCTTTTGTGTGTGACCTTATAGGCTCCATTCTATCTGGTAGTGAGATAACATTATATCATCAAAAAAATTTTCGATGGATTGAAATAATTCCAACACTATCCATTGAGAATCATCGATCATTAAGATAATACTCGTGGATCCCACATCCATCAGTGACACCTAGCAGTATGTAGTGGTAATCCAGTAGAATGAAAGTATAAATCTCTAGGTACTATTATCATATGATTCAGTCCTTCTATCAAAAGTTTTGACTTGACAGAGATCATGGATAACTCGTTAAACTCCATCATCAGTCATATACAAGATTGGCTCGACTTGAGTTCTCTTGTGAATGTCGTGGAAACTTCTTTCCAGAATTTACTTTTACTTTGGTCAAAGACTTACTGAACTCAGTCTCGCGAATCACATAGGACTATACTTTCTCTACTAAGGTCAATAGATTCTATCTAAGTGCATCATACTCTTAACAGTGAATCCAAACCCACCATAGCCAACATACATAGCAAAGATCCGAATGGCTAGAGACCAAGTAGATGTGCAGTCAAATTATAGCAGCCTCGCTGCAAATAGTCAATACATCGCAGGTTAAAGGATCAGTCATATCACTGTAGCATCGAGAATACCACAGACGAGTGAGTAGATGTCCAAATAGTTTTTCGTAATGGTCACGCTCAGTGTAAGTTGTTCTCTAACAATCACTTGCATTATCACTCTAGTGTCACCATACTACAGACTCGAGACTCATCTGTCTGTAAAGGAGGTGATCGTGCATCGATCTAACTGGATCGATCATTATCTTCCATGACGATCCTCTGATCGAAAGTATTTAAAAATTAACCACTAATAGTGTGTCTCAAATTCTCAACACCTTGAGAATATGCAAAATTATCTTTGTTAATTTCTAGGACAAATCATAGACACATAAACATGACTGAAAATAAGAATGCCCTTTATTAATAATAAAAATTTTACAAGTTCAAATACAAGCCCTACAAATACAAATGTGTTAGCTAACAATTAACTTTTTAGGGCACACATCTAACAAACTTCCACTTGACCTAAAGCCAATTGGCCATAAACCTAAGACCCATCTTTTCAAGATGAGCTTTGATCTTCTGCTGGCTAAGAGGCTTTATCAGTGGATCCACTATATTTTGTGTGGTGTCAACTCTCTGCACCTTAACGAACTACTTCTCGAGATATTCACGTATATTATGGAATCGCTGTTCAATATGCATGGACTTCTGGTGAGATCTGGGCTCGTTAGCAAGGGCTATGGCACCATTGTTGTCGCAGTATAGTACAATGGCATCTGATAACATCACACCTAGCTCCGTAATGAATTTTTTGAACCAAAATGCTTCTTTAGCAGCTTCAGAGGCGGCGATGTACTCGACTTTCATGATCGAATCTGCAATGACCGATTGTTTGAAACTTTTTCAGCTAATCGATCCTCCATTATATAGAAAAATACACCCCGACATAGACCTTCTATCATCGATATCAGATATGAAGTCTGAATCGGTGTATCCTTCCACTTTTAGCTCCAAACCTCCTCCAAAGATCAAGAATAAATCCTTAGTTCTTCTCAAGTACTTAAGGATATTCTTTATAGCTATCCAGTGCTCCTCACCTGGATTCGATTGATATCTGCTCGTGACACTCACGGCAAGAGCTATATCAGGTCGTATACACAGTATGGCATACATGAGACTCTCTATAACTGAAGCATAAGGGATCTTGCTCATGCATTGGATCTCTTTAGGTATGTTAGGATATATTTTTTTTGAAAGATGAATGTCATGTCTAAGAGGCAAGAGACCTCTCTTAGAGTTTTTCATGCTAAAATACTTCAGTACCTCCTCTATGTACATTCACTGTGAGAGTCCTATCATTCTCTTAGATATATCCCTATAGACCTTAATACTAAGCATGTAGGAAGTTTCTCCTAGGTTTTTCATAGAGAATTCTTTTGACAACCAAACTTTGATCGATGTCAGCATGGAAATATCATTCTTAATCAAGAGGATGTCATCCACGTATAATACAAGAAATGTGACAGTGCTCCCACTGATCTTTTTGTACACACATAGCTCCTCCTCATTTTTGATGAAATCAAATGATTTGATTACATCATTAAAGCGAGTGTTCCAACTCTGGGATGCTTGCTTAAGTCCATAAATAGACCTTTGCAGCTTGCAGACTTTATGATCACTATCATTAGATGCGAAACTCAAAGGTTGCTCCATATAGATATCTTCCTCAAGATATTCATTGAGAAAGATAGTTTTTACATCCATCTGTCAGATCTCATAATCATAATAGGCTGCAATAGCAAGTAAAGTATGGATGGATTTTAGCATAGCCATTGGCAAAAAAATTTCTTGATAGTTAATACCTTTATATTGACTATAACTTTTTGCCACCAGTCTTGCCTTATAGGTCTCTACCTTACCATCCGACCTAATTTTTTTTTTATAGATCCATTTACGCTCAATAGGTACAATACTTTCAGGTGGATCTACTAAGGACCATACTTGGTTGGAATGCATGGAGTCAATTCTGACTTCATTGATTCTATCCATTTTTTAGAGTCTATATCTAACATCGCCTCATCATAGGTTTTGGGATCATTCCTAATATCCCTATCTCCCACCAAAAGTACTTCCTCTTGATCCTCCATAAGTATATCTAAGTATCTTTTCAGAGGATGGGAGACCCTATTTGATCTACGAGATGGAGGAGGTACTAAATTTACTAGCTCATTACTGGATTCAGATTCTTGGACTTGATGCTCTTAAGAAACTTTCTCTTCGAGCTCAATCTTCCTCCTACTACCTCCATCTTGGACAAACTCCTTTTTCAAGAAGATGACATAATGACTCATAATCACATTGTGATCCTCTGGAAGATAAAAATAGTATCCTATAGATTCCTTAGGATACCCTATAAAATGTGTCCTAAGTGATCTAACCTCTAACTTATCCACCTGTTGTCATTTGACATGAGCCGGACATCTCCAAATCTTGAGGTACCCAAGAGATGATTTGTTACTATGCCATAACTCATATGGTATGATAGAAACAGATTTAAAGGGAACCCGATTTAAGAGATGAATAGTAGAAAGTAATGTATGTCCCCATAAAAAGATTGAAAGATCTGTGAAGCTCACCATAGACCGGATCATATCTAATAAGATTCGATTCCTTTTTTCGGATACCCCATTGAGCTAAGACATTCCTGGAGGTGTCCATTATGAGACTATATCGTTATCCTTGAGATAGATCCAAAATTTTTCACTAAGATATTTTTCTCCTCGATATGATCAAAGAACCTTTATGGGTTTTTCGGTTTGCTTCTCTACTTCACATCTGAATTTTTTGAACTTTTCAAGGGCATCAGATTTGTGATGCATCAGGTACACAAAATCATACCGTGAGAAATCATCGGTAAAGGTTATGAAGTAGAGATAGCCATCTCTGGCCTTTACATCGAATGGACCACACACATCAGTATGTACCAGGGCTAATATCTCAGTGACTCTTTCTTCATGTCCCACAAAGGGCAGCTTAGCCATCTTTTCTTAAAGACATGACTTACAAATTTGATAAGACTCGAAAGTCAATGATCCGAGAAGGCCATCTTTCTCCAATTTGTTAAGTCTGTCCTCTCCAATATGACCTAACCTTAGGTGCCAGAGATACTTTTGGCTAATCTTATCTCTAAGTCTCTTAGACCCTATGGCATTCATAATTTACTCATTAATATTAATATTCATATCTTCATTCAAATGATAAAGTCCATCAATTAAAAAGGCACGTACAATAATTTTATTTTTAAAATAAATTGCACAGAAGTCTTTATTAAAATAAAAATTATAATTATCCTGTGCCAGTAAAGTTATAGAAACTAAGTTTCTACTAGCTCCAGGTACATAATAACAATCTTTTAAAAGAAAACTAATTCCTAACGATAATCGCAAAGGATAAATTTTGATGGCTACAGCAGCAACTTTTGCCCCATTGCTGACTCGAAGAGTAATCTCATCTTCTCTTAGCCCTCTAACTTCTTCTAGACCCAGCATGAAAGTGCACAAGTGAGCACTAGAACCAGAATCTAGAATCCAACTAGAAGAAGAAGAAATCATTAGGTTAGTTTCAATAATAAGCAACTCAGATATACCTTCAGAAGGTGTGTCCATCTTCTTGTTCTTTAAAGTGGTCAGGTATGCAGGACAGTTTCTTTTCCAGTGACCTTTGACATTATAGTGAAAATATTTTTCTTTATCGTTGGTCTTCTTTGCAGCTTGCTTCTTGGGTTTGCTACTGGTCTTTTGCTTCTTTGCAGGTTTCTTCTTCTTCTTCCAAGAAGGCTTTCTCTTAGAGAAAGCCTGCTCCATAGTTAGAATGGTACCCTTTGAATTTTTCAAGATACTTTCAGCTGTCACCAACATGTTCAGTAATTCAGACAAAAAGCTATCAATCTTATTCATAAGGTAGTTCATGATGAATTACCCATACGAATCAGGAAGGAATTGTAGGATCATATCCAGTTATAATTCCTTATCCATGTTCATGCCTAGCTTCTGATGCTCCTCAATATCCTTGATCATTGTCAAACAATGATCATGGATGGACTGCTCATTGTGCATCTTTGCTCTAAAAAGTTTCTGCGAGATCTCAAAATGAGTCGTGTGACTCTGCTCATCGTACCATTCTTGCAGGTGAGTCAGCATGTCTCTGGTAGTTCACATGTCTTCATGCTGTTGCTAAAGATCATTGGATATGGACACAAGAATATAGCACTTCGCCTTATTGTCTTTATCCATCTATTTCTTAAGATTGGCTCAGATGGATGAGCTAGCAACACAGGCACATCCTGATCGAAGATATGGTTCAACTTCTCAGAACTGAGAATGATTCTCAAATTTTAAAGCCAGTCATTGTAATTGATTTCGGTCAACCTATTGGTGTCAAAGATTCAGGCTAATAGATTTAAACTTGATATGGTTAACTGCAGAGAGAAATAATTTTTAATTAGATATTTTAAACTTATAAATATTTGTTATTGAGACTTTAATAAACAAACATGAGCTCCCACTATTTCTACGGATCTCCCATACTCCTCGGGTGGAGAAAATGGAAACCTATACGTGATTAGTTTCGAGTGGATACTGCAGTCCCATTGATTTAGGTGCACCTCACTTAATAGTTATTGATAACACATAAATTAGTGAGTGGATAACTCTTTGTCCATTACTTCACTAAGAAAGATGCAGCTGGTTCGATCTCTAAGTCCTGTGGCCTCACCTAATAGTTATTGACATATATTTTAGTTAAGTCAGACTCACCATATACCAGCGAATGCAAAGTCATCATTGGGACCCTCACCTAATAGTTATTGGATCCAACCCTATCTCTATCCTGGGACATCTAATGCCATAAAGTGGTTGTACCTATCCGATGCAATCGAACAACTGTGACCAACCGAGAATGATCAACACCAGATAGGCACTCGCATCTCTATAATGGTGGAAGATCACTAGACTTAATATTGATTAAAGAGATTTAGGTTCAGATTTCATCCTTAATTAGTCATATCAGATATGACTAACCTAGTGGCATGGGTTAGTTAGAATCATTAGCAACCTAAGTCAAGACTTAATCAACAATATTGACCAGGTAAGTGAGATCGATGGGAGGGTATGCCATTAACTCAATCTATGTGAGTAGCTCCTAATTAAAGACCATCGATCAAACTGCCAAACTTATCTTAGACACCAATCGGTCAATAACCATTGATCAGGTCAGCTAATTAATTCAGGCTCGAACCATGGAGCCAAATTAGATCTTTTGATTTGATCGATAACATGTGGCTGTTAGTTGATCTAATCAAAATTACAACTATTTGGGTTGGATATGAGAGATTAGACCTAAACCTAACCAACTATTGATTCGGTTTGATCAATTGCTCAAACTAGACCTTATTGAGTTACCCAATCCATTAACTCATGTTTTATCTAGTAAATTTCAGATCTTAAATTTTGAATTTTAGATCTTTAATTTTACATCTTAATTCTTAATTAAGTATATTATGATCATGGGTTTAGTTTAGATGTCGAAACAATTTCAGATTTAAACTACACTAGCTTTACATTTCAAACAAGGTGACATATAGCATTGTTTCAGATCTAAATTAAAATCATATATCATATATGAAAAATCAGATCTAAAACTAATTAAGCATGTATCATATGCATGCAAAATTCAGATCTAAAAAAAGATCAAATATGATTGAAAACTATTTTCAAAAACTATATATCAAAAATCAGATCTAGGTTTTTAGATCAATGATCAAAAATATCCATGCATCTCATACATGATTCAATAATTTTTAGATTTGAATAAAATTGGAATAAATTATTTAAATTAGAAACTAACTTTCAGATCTAAGATTAAAATCATATTAAATATGTCTCTTATGATCAAATGGCCATAGAGGTCAATCCAATCTGAATACTATGCATAAGGAATACAGATCTATGCATCTCATACATGATTTAATAATCTCAGATCTGAATAAAACTGAAATAAATCAATTAAATTAAAAATTAACTTTCAAATCTATGATTAAAACTAGATTAAATATGTCTAATTAAAATCATGGCTTTGATACCACTGTTAGAAAGGGAAGGGCAGATTACATGCATGTATTTCAAAACTATTTTGAAATTGCTGCAAAATAAAATAGATTAACTATTTTTATCATACATTAAATCAGATCTAAAACCTTCCCTAACATGGATCTAAAATATATGAAATCTAAAATTAATTTATGAGATCAGATCTCAAACCTTATCGTGGGTGAAAGAGCTCTGCAGCCGATGATCAAAAACTTGATAGGTTCCTGGAGCCGTGCAAACACCCGACCTTTACAGGTGTCCACATGAGATCTGATCTGATTTGAGACTTGTCTATCTCTCTGGAGTACTAGCTTCCTTACAGAGAAGACCTTTTGATGATTGGTTTGATCCTTCTTCAGATCTGAAAGACGATATTAAGTCAAAGAAGTAGTGGAGGTAGAAGAAAGGCAGCAGCAGTGCAGCTTTCTTCCTCGAAGTCCCACGTCTTGTTCCAATGAAGTTTTTCCTTCAAACTTGGAAGGGAGGATGCCAAAAAGTCCCTCTCTCACTCTAGTGGTCAGCCAAATTTTGTTCTAATCTCAAAGGCTCTCTAGAGGCATCCCAAAGATAGATCCTTTTAAGGTGGCACTTGATAGAGTCCTGATAGAGTCAAACTCTATCAAAAATTCAAATTAAATTTTAGATTCAAACCAAAACTTATCCCTATCCAAATAAAGGAATAAGTGGTCGACCAAGAGATGAAAAAACATAGAAAACCTCATGCAAATCTGAAATTTACATGAGGAGAGAAGGGGCATGGACAATGGGTGGTGCATGGAAGAGTCCACAAAATGGACTCTAGAGTTTTGGATTGAGCCTCAAACCAAAAGTAATTTGGTTTATACCCAAATACCTGATTGAATCTAATCTAATTAGGTCTCTAATCAGATTAAATTCTAATCTAATTACGATTTAATTGAACCCAAATTCAGATCAAATCAGAAATCGATTCCATGGCAATTGAGTCATCTCATAACTTAATCAAAGCAAACCCAATTCAAGTCAAACTAAATCTAATTCAATTAGACTTGATCTAAAACTTATTTCTCAATCAAATTGAGTCTAATTAGTAATCAAATTACTAATTAATCTTCTTACAATTTTTGTATTATGTTAATTATCAATCGTATTGACAATTATACCCTTAACAATTCATACGATCAATCATCGGATCAGATAGAAAACTCTTTTGTGTGTGACCCCATAGGCTCTATTTTATCTGTTAGTGAGACACATTATATCATCGAAACTCTTTTCGATGGGTTGGAATAATTCCAACACTATCCATTGAGAATCATCGATCATCAAGATAATACTCATGGGTCCCACAATCCACTAGTGATATCTAGCAGTATGTAGTGACAATCCAGTAGAATGAAAGTATGAATCTCTAGGTACAATTATCATATGATTCAGTCCTTCTATCAAAAGTTCTGACTTGATGGAGGTCATAGATGACATGTCAAATTTCATTATCAGTCATATGCAAGATTGGCTCGACTTGAGTTCTCTTGTGAATCTCATAAAAATTTCTTTCTAGAATTTACTTTTAATTTGACCAAAGACTTACTGAACTCAGTCTTACGAATCACATAAGACTATACCTTTTCTACTAAGATCGATAGATTCTATCTAAATGCATCCTACTCTTAACAATGAACCTGAACCCACCATAGCCAACATACATAGCAAGGACCCAAATAGCTAGGGATCAAGTAGACGTACAGTCAAACTATAGTAGTCTCACTGTAAATAGCCAATACACCGTAGGTCAAAGGACTAGTTATACCACTGTAGCATCAAGAATATCATTGATGAGTGAGTAGATATCCAAATGGTTTCTTATAATGGTCACGCTCAGTGTAAGTTATTCTCTAACAACCATCTACATTATCACCCTAGTATCACCATACTACAGACTTGAGACTCATCTATCTGTAAAAGAGATGATTGTGTACCGATCTAATTGGATCGATCACTATCCTCCATGATGATCCTCTGATCGAAAGTATTTAAAAATTAACCACTAATAGTGTATGTCTCAAATTCTCAACACCTTGAGAATATACAAAATTATCTTTGTTAATTCTAGGACAAATCATGGACACATAAATATGATAGAAAATAAGAATGCCCTTTATTAATAATAAAAGTTTTACAAGTTCAAATACAAGCCCTGAAAATATAAATGTGTCAGCCAATAATTGGCTTTCTAGAGCACACATCTAGCACTTTTTGCGCTTATCTATGTGTTGTCACCCACCCTCTCTGAGTTTCTAAGATAGTGACTAAGTTTGATTCAAAATAGAATTTAAATTTGATTTGAATTGGTGATAAGATCAATCATCATTTGAACTTGAACCAAACAATCCAAACTCTATCCTTATCTCTGATAGAATGCCACCTTAAGAAGGGATCTTTTTGTGCACGCCAATAGAGGTGATCTTAGCCATGAGGAACTTTAGAGAGGGTGTGAGACAAATCAGAGAGAGGGTGGGCTTCCCAGCATGAGAAATCGAGGAAGACATCTTCTTCTTAGGCATGAGATCTAGGGTGGGTCTAGGGTTTCCTATGCTCTAGTTTTGTAAGAGAAAAACACAAGAAGAGTCTTGTTGTTATTATTCCACACCATCTCCTCTTTGAAAAGCTTCATCTTTTGATCCAGAGGTGTTTGGATAATTCAAAGAAAGGAGTTATCTTCAGCCATCCAGAGCCTTCTATGCGAGCTAGCTATCTCGAGAAGGATGATCTGTTCAGGACTTTGAGTGGACATCTGTAGAGGTCGGGCATGCTGTACGACTACTCGACATCAGAAAGGACCTCATACCATGTTCAAGAGTAGTAAAGATCATCGATCTGTGATCAGATAATGAGTTTGAACTCATCCGATCAGATCTAACAGTTAGATCTGATTTAAGGCATCGATATGATCGATGCAGTCTTTTCTGTTAAATCAAATTTTTTATATTCATTATTTTTATATCATAGATCCTTAAAAAGATAGTTTAGATCTGATCTAATATATGTATATAAGATTAAATTATTTAATCTATTATTTTCATCGTAAAACTTTTTAAAAATGCATGCTTTTAACTGTCTGTTTTTCCTTCAACAACAACATCCGAAAAGCAGATGTTGGTACCATATGAGAAAAAGAAAAAAAAATAATAAATAAATATAATAAAAATATGTGAATCGATCTTAAACCTATCTCCATGGGCATGCAAGCTTCACTATGAGAAAAACAAAAATCAAAAAAATACAAGAGGAACTCACCACTCAACCCTTGTACAAGAGTCTCTCAATAAGAAGCTCCAAAATTCTCACAAAAGCTTTTTAAAACCTCTTAAGAAGCCTCTCTATATGATCAAGACATCACTAGCTATCCGATGTAATAAACGACTTATCAATTGGAGTTATATAGCCTCCAAAAATTTTAAAATAGTGTTTCACTAAGAGATCGAGTCCAAATCAAATCCAAAATCAATTTTGACTGTCCGATCATGGTCAGCTTGAATCAGAGCCATTCGATCATAGAAATTATGTCCAGATCACACCTAGATTCGATTTGGACCATCCGATCCCCATCAACTGCGACATCAACCGTTGGATCGCACCTTCGATCCACGCACAGCCCCATGAGCCGTGATATCCTATGCAATCCATGGTGGACCATAATACCCAGGCGAGCCTAAGCACCTATACGGCCTGCGCTCGCAGCTATCTAGGCAGGCCCAGCACACCACTGGCCCATGCACCAGCATGCTACCGGGCCTACCCCATGCTGCTGCTGGCCTGCATCGGCCCGTGGGCGGTACCAGCTACTTTCGGCCTTCTCTCATGTGTATCTTCTCCATTTGGACTCTGTTAGGACTATTTTTGGGCTCGTTAGATTTCGTTCATCATCTTGAACCTTGTCCTAGACTTATTATGGATCGAATCTCAAAGTATTTTTCTCAACATGAATTCTTTTAGCATTTTAGCTAAAAATTAGAATCATTTTCTATGACCAATCAAGTGCAGCTAATCACTTTGATCGTCATTGTCATCACTGAATCATCATCATTATCCCAAGCCTTCTCTGATCAAATACAGTTAGCTGCAAAGCATAGCTCAATGTTGTGAAGGCTACATGGAAGAATTGAGTGGATTTGAACATCAACCATTAGCCAAATGCCAACTTTAAATCTAGTATGTAGCATTATTGGCTAATGTTAATTAGGCACGAGATAGGCCTGCAATGAAAGCTATATTGTAAGTTGGCAGGTAAAAAAAATTTCTTATGTTTTGTAATTTAAGCTCATGCAACCTTGGTGTAACACACTAAAATTCCCCTAGAGTTGTAAATGCATTATATTAAACTAGTGAAACATTAATAGCTTTTTTTCTATAGATAGGAAAGTTAGTTAATGAGGAAGTCATAACTAGAAGATGGTAACAAGGTGTTGGTGGTGGCAATAATGAGGGTTAACATGCAGTTAGCTAGAGGGGTAGATTTTCTTGGGACAAGTATAACAAAGGAATGTTGGAAGAGGAGAAATAGAATAAAGATAGTGGGAGTTAAATAAATCATGGAAGTGTAAACACATGCTAGGTGAATCAATGAGAATCTTGATTATTAGGGTGTGTAGTATTGCTACGAGGCTCAAAATCTCAAATAGAGAGATTAGATTAAGCTATGCTAGAGTGGCTGTGATGATCCAATCCAAGTCTCCTTTGAAGAATCCTACAAAATAAGTCAAAGAACTGGATGAAGATCCTTCGGTTCTTGACCCTCTGATGCTTAAGTCAATTCGAGCCTCAAGAATAGGAGGTGAAAAAATAAAAGAATAGAGAGCAGGAGGGTTGGTGAGGAGCTAGAGAGTTTGTGACTTTGTGGGAACTAAAGTCTCAGTGGTAGAATCTCTCTTTACTTTAAGCTCTAGTTTGAGCTTAGGACTTGAGAGTCCCAATTTATCTAGAGGATCCCCTGATCCTCTATTTATAGAGAGACTGATGAGGTCGTTAGAGAGTTTGTTAGGCCATCGAAGAAGTTTGTTAGGATGTTAGAGGAGTTTGTTATGCTATTAAAGGCCAGCTATAAGTGAGCTAAAGCATAGCTGTATGTATTAGTCAGAAATAAGGTCATACTTAGCTATATGTGCCAGCTGGAGATGAATTATAGCATGACTTTATGTGAGATCATGGCCAGCTGTGGTTTAGTTGTAGAGATTGTGGTGGGCTCTCACAGAATGACTGCTGCTGCTAATGCGATGGTTCACCTCGATAAAAGATCGAGGTGAGATCAAGTATCATATGAGATTGAATGTCTCAGATATATGAAACACTTTAATTTAGGTCAATATTTTAATTAGTTGAAATGAGTCAGATCGATATTTATATGAGCTGATCATAATATTTTACTAAAAATCAATTCAGGTAGCTAAGGTCAGTATTTAGATGAGCTGGGTTAAGCCAGGTCAGCATTTAGCCTCCAATTCAGATCGGCATTCAGCCTCCAATTCAGGTTGACTTTTTTATGAACTCAGCATTTGATTCAAGTCGGCTTTATATGAACTCAGCCTTCAATTCAAATCGACTTTATATGAACTCAACCTCTGATTCAGATCGACTTTATATGAACTCAGTCTTCAATTCAGATCGACTTTATATGAACTCAGTCTCCAATTCAGATCGGCTTTTTTCTGAACTGAGGTGGGATAACCCCCACAACACTTGCCTCTTACATCTGAGTTTGAAGAATTTGCTTTTAAATGAATGAAGTAGTCCAAAAAATAAATTCTCAACTTGTCTGAGGTGGCAAATCTTTATCCAATGTAGCCTCAAGTAAATCAAATTTTTATTAGAATTTTAAGATATCCTTGATCCATAGATTGGTATTTGATAGAATCTCGATCTGGAGATCGATAATAAAATTTTAAGATAACTCGATTCAGAGATCAGTAATAGAATTCCTAGATTACCTCAATCCAAAGATCTGTATTTGACAGAATATCAAAATAACTTCAACTTTGAGGTTGGTGTTTATATGAGCTGAAAAATAATATCGATTCATAGATCGATATTTGGGAGATCTTATCTCTGTTTGTGGCTCTCGAAGCTCTATCAGTTTGAAGATTGGATTTGGGGAGATCTTATCTCTATTTGTTCCCTTCGAGGCTCTACCAATTCAGAGATTGGATTTTCATAGATTGGAAGATAATGTGCAAGAATAAGCTCAATAGAGTATTTTTTATTGATAATACTCTCGAAGATTTTCAAAATTTTAGGTACGGGGAGATCAGTATTTTGCAGGATAAACTCAATCCTGAGGTCGGTATAACCTCGACCCAAAGGTTGGTATTTTGTAGAGCTAAAAAGATAATCTCGACCATGAGATCGGTATTTATGTGAGTTGAAATATAATCTTAAACTTTAGATTGTATCTGGTAGAAATCCAAAACCTCAACTTTCAGGTCAATATTTTATGAAACTAAAAATAACCTCAACCGTCAGGTCGGTATATTATAGAACTAAAACACAATCTCAATTTTTAAGTCGATATTTTATAGAACTGAAAGATAATCTCGACCTTCAAATTGATATTTGATAGAACTAAATGATAATCTTGACTTTCAGATCGATATTTTATAGAGCTGAAAGATAATCTTGACCTTCAGATCGGTATTTAATAGAAATCCAAGATAACTTCAACCTTGAGGTCAGTATTTGATAGAGCTGAAGATAACCTCAACCTTTAGGTTGGTATTTTATACAACTGAAAGATAACCTCAATCTTCAGCTCAATATTTTATAGAACTAAAAGATAGCCTCGACCCTCAGATCAGTATTTGATAGAACTGAATGATAATCTTGACCTTCAGGTCAGTGTTTTACAGAACTGAAAGATAATCTTGACCCTTAGGTCGATATTTGATAGAACTGAATGATAACCTCGACCTTCGGATCGATATTCTATAGAACTAAAAGATAACCTCGACTTTCAGATCGATATTCTATAGAACTGAAAGATAATCTTGACCTTCAGATTGATATTTTATAGAACTAAAAGATAACCTCGACTTTCAAGTCGATATTTTATAGAACTGAAAGATAACCTCGACCCTCAGATCAGTATTTGATAGAACTGAATGATAACCTAGACCTTCAAATCGGTATTTGATAGAATATCAAGATAACTTTGACCTTGAGGTCGGTATTTGGGAGATCTTATCTCCATTTGTACCTCTTGAGACTCTACCAATTCGAAGATTGGATTTTGAAGAGATCTTATTTTCATGCCTCTCAGCTATACTAATCTGGAGATTGGATTTTAAGAAAATCTTATCTCTACACCTCTCGAGGCTCTACCAATCTGAGGATTGGATTTTGAGGAGATCTTATCTCTATGCCTCTTGGGGCTCTATCAATCCTGAGGATTGGATTTTGAGGAGATCTTATCTCTATGCCTCTCGGGGCTCTACCAATCTTGAGGATTGAATTTTAAGGAGATCTAATCTGAAGATTGATTGTCTCAGCTTCCGATGAATCTTTGTTGAGCTTTTCTATTGAGGCCAGCTTTTTGATGAGCTCAGTCTTCACCTTTTTAATGTAGTTGGCTTTTTGATGAGCTAGGCTTCCTGATGAGTCCTTGTTGATCTTTCCATTGAAATCGGTATTTTTATGAACTCAGCCTTCATCCTTCTAATGAGGTTGACTTTTTGATGATCTAGACTTTCTGATGAGCCTCTATTGATCTTTCTGTTGAGGTTGGTATTTTTTTGTACTCAGCCTTCACCCTTCTAATGAGATTGGCTTTTTGATAAGCTCAAATTTACTCAGCCTTCAATTGAGGTCGGCCTTTTGATGAGGTCAAATATCAGGCTGTCTTCACTTTAACTTAGTCTTCACCTTATCTTTGGGCTTGACTTTCATCATGGCTTTGTTTATTTTATTTTGACTCATGTGTTCAAGAACTTGTTGTTCTGCAAAAAAAAAAATATAATGGTGGATGGGACTTTGAGAGTCTATTCCCATGGAGGTTATGAGTTCTATTTGAGAGCTTTTAGGTTCCGTTCGACTCCTTCCTATTCTTTGCCTCATCTCGGGCTTAAGCTTTGCAGTAATTTGGATTTATTTTTGCTTTATGTTAGCTTGATTTTGACTTTGGTTCACTATGATTTTGATTTCAGCTTGGCCCTATTTTTTTTCCTTTGATCTTGCAAGAAGAAAAAGAGAAAAAATAGCAGATGGAAGCTCAAGAGTCCTTTACCAGAAGTTTTTATTTGAGAACTCGTGAGTTCTACTTGACTGCTTGTTGTTCGGCTCGAGCTTGATCTATATTTTGGATCACTTTAATTTTATGTGAAAATCAGGCTTTCTTTCCCTTCTTTTCTTTTTTTTTTTTGATCAACATTGATCTGGGCTATTAGGGATGCTCATAGGTCACCTCGGTGTTGTCTAAGGCTGAATGCATATGGAGACCTTATGTCAGGTTGGTGGATAACACATGTTAGTTGTTACAAGAAATTATTAATCCATGAGTAAGTCTCCTGTTTGGCCCATTGTAGGTTCTGGGTGGATGGCACTGTCTTATTTTTTTGTCTGCATATGGGATAGGAATGACCTCCTACGATCGTGAGAGCTCTCAGTCTGATGGGCTTGATGTCGGGAGGCATGCAGGAGTGCAATAGACTTTAGTCCAGTAGAATTTGATGCCAGGAGGGAGGGGGGTTTACCAAACTAGGAAGGTTTGTTACTGGGAAGCACATGGGAGCACAACTATTTTGACGTCGGTAAAATACCGACCTGGATGTTTAGTGCCAGGAGGCACATGGAGCACTGTAGACTCGATGATGGCTGGTTTAAAGGGAGTTGACCCTAGAAAAATATCGAGCTAAAATGCGAGCATGCACGAGGCTCTGATGGTGGCCGATTGGTTGGCCTCAGCTCGGGGAGGTGCTTAAAAATGTCGGAAGGGCCTTGGAGGTTGACAAGTGGAGGGAGACAACCCTCCCTCTCTTTCTCTATTTTTTGGGTATAGGTGTCTCTTTTCAGATGAAGTGGGCTGGAAGTGGTGGATGAAGTCCTTGATGGAGCTCTAGTTGCCAACCAACTCATCTATCATGTACTTATCATACCTGATCTCGTTCACCTTGAACGCGTTGCATATGTTCTTCTGGTACCTAAACAAGATGAGATCATGGACGTAGAAGATCTAGTTGTTGATCAAAGGGAGTAGTTGATGTTGGGGGTTCTAGCAGAGGTGGCCAGCAATGGTGTGGTCAGTGGTGCAGGTCTTCAAAGCTCTGGAGGCATACGACATCCTGGGAGAGAATTGAACTATCGATGCCCGACGTCGGGAGGAGGTGAGGTGCACAGGAGCTCAAAGATTACCGACCTAACTAGGTTTGTGGGAGTTCTGAGGTCGGGAAACAACCGACCTGGGTGGTCTGTGTCGGATGTGACATGGGATGCTCATGACATCGGGGAAGACCGATCTTGGCTCTGAGGTGCCATCGATCCAAAAGGGTTGACGTTAGAAGGCCACTTAGCTACCAAAGTTAGGCACTGGGAGGTGCACGGGAGTGCACGCGGGCATGGAGGAGAGATTTGGCAACCCGAGGGCTGTCGATTCGACAGAGTCTACCATTGGGATGCCTCTGATCTGAAGGAATCGACGTTGGGAGATGCACGGGCATGTGAAGTCATCGATTGGGTGGTGCTTGGGTGTCGAGAGGCCCACGGACATCGAGAGGTCGCCAGTTGGGCGGTGCTTGGATGTCAGGAAGCTCGTGCATGCTGGTAGATCATCGGTTGGGCGGCACTTGGATGTCAGGAGACCCACGGACATTGGGAGTCACACGACCATGCATGGGATCTTGGGCAGAGGGAACCGACTCTCCTCTTCTCTCCACCCTTTCATCTTTTCTCTTTTTTTCTCCTCTTTTTTTTTTCACTTTCAACTTACATGCTCAAGAACCTGTTGACCTACAAGAAAAAAATAGAATAATAGATGGGATTTGAGAGTTTATTACCTAGAGGTCATGAGTTCTATTTGAGAGCCTTGGAAAAAGAGGAAGTCGAAAAGGACTTTTTTGCCCCCCATAATGTTCTCGAGCACCAAGCCTAATCTTTTAGTTTTCTGAATTGCTGGGTATTATCATCTCATAATACATGGGGGCCACCTTCATTAATGTCATTAATTAATAATCAGAGAAAGTTGGCATGGTGTCACTCTGTTCACGACTGCATCCATATTAAAAAGGGTATAAAGTGACCAAATCATAAGGAGGCTTCTTCAAAGTCATCATAACACTCATGGGGCATAGGATGAGAGGTGGGGGGAGGCATTAATGCCTTCCGTCAAATCCAAGTGATCCAAAGCATGTGCGTGGTGGTTGGTGTGGTACAAAAGTCTTCTATCCTATGTCTCTAGTTTCTACTCTGCAACACATTAAAATAAAAGTGAAGCTGCTTCTCACATACTTTTAGGGAAAAATGGTGAAGGCATAGAGTTGTTTTGTGCTCTCTGATTCATCATTTTTTCACAAAGTTTTTGGATGAGATCCTTCCTCTAGCACCAATCTATTACTGTGAGGCGCAAAATCTCAGGTTGGGAGATTAGATTAAGCCATACTGGAGTGGCTGTGGTGATCCAATTCGAGTCTCTTTCGAAAAATCTTGCAAAATAAGTCAAGAAACTGGATGGAAATCCTTCAATTCTTAACCCTTCAATGCTTAAATTAGTTCGAGCCTCGAGAACAGGAGGTAGAAAAATAGAAGAATAGAGAGCAGGAGGGTTGGTGAGAAGCTAGAAAGTTTGTGACTTTGTGAGAGCTAGAGTCCTAGTAGTAGAGTCTTTCTCTATTTTGAGCTCTAGTTTGAGTTTAGGACTTGGGAGTCCCAACTTACCTGAAGGATCTCCTGGTCCTCTATTTATAGAGAGGTTGATGAGGCTGTTAGAGAATTTGTTAGGTAGTTGAAAGAGTTTGTTAGGTCATTAGAAGAGTTTATTAGGCCGTTGGAATAGTTTGTTAAATTGTTAGGAGTTTGTGAGGCTAGCTATAAGTGAGCTAAAGTATAGCTATATGTATTAGCTGGAATGAGGTCATACTTAGCTATATGTGACAGCTGAAGATGAATTGTAGCATGGCTGTATGTGAGATTATGATCAGTTATGGCTTAGTTGTAGAGATTATGGTGGGCTCTCATAGAATGACTGCTGCCGCTAATATGATGGTTCACCTTGATAAAAGATCAATATGAGATCAAGTATCGTATGAGATCGAACATCTTGGATATATGGAACACTTTGCTTTAGGTTGATATTTTTATTAGCTAAAATGAGTCAGATCAATATTTATATAAGCTGATCATAATACTTTACTAGAAGTCAGTTTCGATAGTTCAAATTGGTATTTAAATGAGCTGGATTGAGCCAGATCAGCATTCAGCCTTCAATTCAAATTGGCATTCAGCCTTTAATTTAGATCAGCTTTATATGAACTCAGATTCTAATTCAGGTCAGTTTTCTTATAAGCTCAGCATCTGGTTCAAGTCGGCTTTATATGAACTCGGTCTCCAATTTAGATTGGTTTTATATGAACTCAGCCTCTAGTTCAAGTTGGCTTTATATGAACTCAGTCTCCAATTTAGATTGGCTTCATATGAGCTCAGCCTCTGTTTCAGGTCGATTTTCTTCTGAGCTAAGGTGGGATAACCCCCACAACATGTAGAAATCCATATAGGTGTTAAATAGTTTTCAGGGCTGACTTATAAAGGCTCAAACCTGCCAAATATGTTAGATTATTTTGCCCAATATGACTTCAAATCATCCATTGTCTAACCTAAAATTGCCTACTAGACTCCATCTAATCGCAAAAGATAAAAGGGTCTCACACAATATCATATCTTCATTGAGACCTTGTCAAGTTCAGAGAATTTGACCACCAAATTGACCTTGTTGAGCATTGATCATTAAATAGGCTTTCAATAATCAAAAAAATTGCTGCCAAATTATCCTTAAGTGGAACCTTAATCACCTATTGAGTCACTAGATATTTCAATAGAATAACAATCCCTTTAACAACAATCATGGCTCCCTAGGTTCCTCTATTCAATTTTGGTCCTTTACTAGTTGAATTTCCAACTTGATCAAGAAAACCTACAATCGGGTAGATAATCATGAAATATTTAATTGGTTCATCCAACTTAAGCAAACAATAGCAGAAAAGAACAACCTTAATCAATACATTCAAATTCACACCCCTAACTAAAAAGAATGATCTAATGCAAGCGAACCCAAACTATGGCCTTAATCTAAAATTGAACCCAATTAAACTTAATCCAAAACCATAGCCCATGGTTTGATGAACTAGACTAAATCACCCAGTTTGACGCATACTGAATCAAACCAGTGTGGAATTGGGTTAGTTCGGCCTTTGTTTTTGGAATCAGATTGGAACCAACCTGAACTGAGCAGTTCGATATGGTATGGGTTGAACCGATTGATTTGACCATTTAAAGATGGGAAAGAGGAAGAGTAAATCTCTTGTAACTTTTCTTCTTCTTCTCCTTTGGAAAATAGAAAACTTCTCCCTTATCCATAGCAAAAAGAAAAGAAGTTACCAAATGAGGATAAACCATTGATTAGAGGTATGCATACTTCTCTCCATCTTCCTTTCTCCCATACCTCTCTCTTTTTCTTTTGAACTTTAAAATTTATAAAAATATGAAAAATAAAGAGAGATCATATCAAAATTTTTGATTTTGCATGATTTTATTATATGTTGCAGATCTATAGATGATCTACATAATGATACCAAAATCATTAATTTTTTTAAGTATAAAATTTTTAAATTAAAAATATTAAAAATAAAATTTAAAAGTAAATATAAAATTAAAATATTATTTAAAGATTTACAAGCTACTTTCAACATAAATTTGATATCTGTTTAACTAAAATTTTGATGTATTATATGCATAGTGGCTTAAGTCTAAAATTGAATGAAATTAAAAAATAAATAGTGTTTCATGCATGTCCACTATATTAAAAAAATATATGTAGCATATATCATAAGATTCTACATGAATCTAAGATCAAATTAATTTTTCATAGTTTTTAAATTTTATAATATTTTTTAATTTTTAAAAATAATAAAAATATAAAATTAATTTTAAAATATAAAAAATTAAAACAATAAAATTTTACTATTTTTACATAATTACTAAACTGATGTGCTTATTCAACATTTAGGAATGGATCCATTGAGAAAGAAGAAGGACCTACAGCATGACACTGGTGGGACCACAGGTAGATACTCTTGGACCGACATCATTGAAATTATAACTGATATTACACAAAATTTAAGAGATGATGGATAATTAGGTTGAAGTAGCACTCTACTGGAAATTACTTCGATATAACTGTATGTCAAAAATGCCTAGAATAGGTTTGTTAGCTAATGAAGAAGCACTTCACTAATTTTAAAGTAGTGAAGAAGAAGACTTCAAAGAAGAATGCAGAGGTGGATTGCCGAGCCATAAAGCCACCTTCCTATCACTTTAGGGAGTCAAAGAAAGTATCCTCTCTAGATGGTGAGAAGGCACAATCCAGACTACCATTTGGATGAAATTGGATGATTAGTTGCAGCTTGAGGAGGTGACTAGGCATAGCACTCAATCTAGACCATCAGCTTATGAGTCAAGGTCGAGCTCTACGAACACTATGGTAAAGTTAGGGTTTAGGAGGACCTTCTAAGTTAGAGAGCCCGTTAGTGAGGTAGAGCTGTATTGCATCTATGTTAGGAGTTTTTGGCAGTAGATAGAAGTCATCTAGAGAGATTGCAATGGAAGCCACTATCCATGAGCTGGATATACACACCTTCCCCAGTAAGAATTCCAAGCAATAAAAGGTTGACACTATATTGAAGAAGGATAAGAAGATAGATATGTGGTGTGCCATTGGATTCTAATTTTACTTCAATCACATCCTAGCATATTCAGTAGGCAACTCACATTAGTACTCCACTATTGCATCCATACAAGCTATAGATCTAGGTATAGATCCTTTAAGACCAAAGAATATCAATGCTAAGCTTCTTGATAATAATAAGGATGAGCTACAGAAATGGATTGAATCATATCAAAATAAGTGGTTGATATATGGACTAACGATCATGTGTGATGGTTGGACCGATCTTATCAGGTAAAGCATAATAAACTTTTTGATATATTGTGATGAGAAAATATTTTTTTAGAAGTCTTTTGATGCTTCAGATCATGTGCAAGATACCATGTACATCCTTAGATTGATGGAGGAGATGATTGATTAGGTTGGAGAGCAAAATGTTGTATAGGTTATCACTAATAATGGATCATAATATAAGATGATAGGAGAGATTTTGGTGGATCGACAATTGCATATTTTCTAGATCCTATGTGCTGTACCTTGTATCAATCTTACATTGATGGATGTTAAGAAGCTTAGTAGAGTGTAGAAGGTGGTGAACTCAGCACAAACTCTTGTTAGATTCATCTATAATTACACATGAATCCTATCATAGATGCGAAGGTATATAAGGGAAAGGATATTGAGATTAGGTGTCAAACGATACGCTACGAATTATATAGCATTTGATAGCCTTGTTGATAAGAAAATATCTCTGTATTAGATGTTTGTCAATCTCGAGTGGTAAGAGAGTAGATATGCTTGGGATAGACATTGAGAGGAGAAACATGGAGAATTTAGTGACGAGACTGACATTCTAGCAATGAGCTGAGAGGATACTGAAGGTTATTAAGCCTTTATATGAGGTGTTTCAGACCATGGACAGTGAAAGATACCCCCATATGGGCTTTTTATATCACATGATGCAAATAACAAAAAATTAGTTCAGGGTGATAGATCTAAAGCATGTCCATAAGTACCTTTGAATCATTGAGTGATAGTGGGATTATGAAATGGATAAGGACTTGCATCCAACAGATAAGCAGCAAATCAAGAATACTATAAAAATTTGATTGCTCTTATATTTGTACAAATATATTTAACTAATTTTGAAATTTATCTATATTTTACTACTTGAACCCAAGGTGTTAACTCCGTGATTGATTTTGATGATTGCCAAATTTTGAGTATTATTGGGTATAAAATACCCCCAGCCGAAGTTTGTAAAAGGCCGACCCTTCCAGGAATTTTTCGGCTTCCGACCTTGTGTGGCGTCTTTCTGAACTCCCCCGACCGTCTGAGCTTCCATGATTCTCTACAGTGATCGACTATTCTCCGAATCTCTTCCAGACTTCTCCCAGCCACGATCGACTTTACTTCAAACTCCTTCTGAACTTCGTCGATGATCGAGCTTCTTCAGTAGCAGGACTTCTACAGTGACCAGACTCCATCCAAGTTTCTACGATGGTCGACTGTCTTTCGAATTTCAGCCGAACTTCTACTACAAGCAGTCCACTCCGAACTTCTACTGCAAGCAGACCTCTACTGTGGGCTTCACTCGAGCTCCTACAAGAGCCAGATTCCAGCCAAACACCTATAGTGGATGGATCCCAGATGAATTTCTACAATGGATGGGCTCCACCGATCGGATCTCTACTCCAAACTTCTATTGCAAGTGGGCTTCACCTGAGCTCCTACAAGAGCCGGATCCCAGCTGAACTTCTACAGTGGATGGATCACAGACGAACCTCTACAATGGGACAGGCTCCACCAGTCGGATCTCTACTCCGAGCTTCTACAATAAGAAATCTCCATTCGAGCTTCCACGATAGCTGATCTTCGATCGAGCTTCTATAATAAGTGGCCTCTTTTCAGCCTCCTACAAGAGCCGGACTCCGTCCGAACTTCTACGACAGAATTGGATCCCGAACTCCTCCAACATTTGACCTTCCCCAGTGTCCTCGAGACTCCTCCAGCGGACGAACCTCCATAGTGCCATCCGAACTCCACTGTCGGACGACCCTCTGTCGGATTCCTCATGAAGTCGGACCTCTCCGACGGACAGTCTTCAGACGAGCTTCTACATCAGGCAAATTCTAGACGAACTCTCCTAGCAACTGGACTCTTACCGGACTTCTCCAACAGAAAGTCTACGTCCGAGCTTCTACAGCAGATGACTTTCGCCTGCAACATCAGCACCCAATCAATGCCCAAGGCACCCGACGACAGTGGATTCATCAGCAACCTCGAAAACATCCGAGCTTCTCTTGGATTGCAGAGATAGAGAGCCATTCCACTCCATCAGATGTCCCAGCCGAGCTTCAGCCGTCAGGCCCGAACTCTCTGACAAGTCGTGACAATGGCCACTACCCCACTCCACTCTCTGCAACAGATTTCACATGGCCCCACTACTCTCTGGCAAGTCGTGTCAATGGACACCACTCCACTCTCCATAACAAACTCCACATGGCCCTGAATGACCCTCTGATGCCACTACTCTCTATAACAAACTCTGCATGGCCCTGAACAACCCACTACCAGGCGGTTATAGATGTCACTGTCAATCAATTACGCTCTCCATCTATAAAAAGGGACCCCCAGATACGTTCTTCTCTAAGCTTAAAACTCTATCCCGAAACTCTGCTAAAATTCTATTTGAGTGCTCCATTTCTGTTGAGGTAGAGTACTGACTTGAGCATTGGAGGATCTTGCCAGAGCACCCCTAACTCTGGTTTAGACTTTCCTTGCAGGTTCCGATGGCAGATGCAATCCCCTCGACTCCAGCTTCTCCGACGTCGGCGGATTTCTGCACCAACAGAATTGGCGCTAGAGGAAGGGTCTGTGTCTTTGCAGTACCCTTATTCTTAAAGGAGTGCTCAACGGGACTGTCTCTGGTCATCTTCTATGACATCTTCTTCTCCTTCTCCGGCCAGATCTCCACCTAATGCCTCTCCGAAAGGCATCCACCAGGCGATCCATGGCCTCTACAGCCAGATCTCAGCGAGCTTTGCAAGCTCCAGCCTCATCTCCAGTTTCTCAAGCTCCTCCTCCTCCGACAACAGCAGTCGGTATGGAGTAGTTTGACTTGCTGGTTCAGCAAGTCAGGGGCCTCATCGAAGTAGTGCAGGCCATGCAGCAGCAGCCACAGGCATCAGTGCGGCTGGAAAGAGCATCATCAGAGTTTCAGAATCCGACGATCGGGCGGGCCACTTGGGCAAGTCGCCCTGTCTTCTCTGAAAAGGGGAAGCAGATGGTGGAGAGCCCTCCGTCTGATCATGATTCCACCTCCGAAGGGTCTCTACCTTCGTTCTACCAGAAGACCCTCGAGACTCACAGTCGAGAGGACCTCCTGGAACAAAGATTTCAAGAAATGAACTAGCGGATCAAGAAGCTTATCAGACGAGGTCGGCTTGACAGATTTATCCGATGCCGATCTGAAGGTAGGGAAGATCGATCAAGAGCCCTACCACAACCAGAGCCGCCAAGGAGAGAGGAACAGCCTGAAGATTGGCCTCCAACCGGGATCGTCAACACCATCTCTGGAGGATCCCGACAGGGAGCAGCCAGTGGATCGACCGTACTGTCCAGGTGGCAGAGGACTGAAGAGTCTATAACCTCTACAGAAGAAGATGCCCGGGAGATTCAATTCCCACATAATGATGCAGTTGTAGTTTCTTTAAATATTGCTACCTATGATGTACGCCGCATTCTTGTTGATAGTGGAAGCTCGGCCGATATTCTATTTTACGACGCATTCTTGAAAATGTCCATTTCGGATGGTCGATTAAGGCTGATAAACTCTCCATTGGTAGGGTTCACTGGTGATGCTATACCAGTGGAAGGGGTAATAACTTTAACCGTGGTTGTAGGTCGGTACCCAAAGCAATCAAGAGCATAGGTGGATTTTTTGGTAGTAAGGGTGCCGTCTGCCTACAACGCAATACTCGACCGACCTGACCTCAACACCCTACGAGTTGTGGTGTCGACCTACCACTTGAAGCTAAAATTTTTTACTAGCCAAGGAGTCGAAGAGGTCAGAGGAGATCAAGCTCTGGCAAGACGCTGCTACAACATAGCCCTTCAGAGAAAGGGATAGTCCGACCCCTGTCTGGTTGATGGATTGGACACTCGCGATGACCTTGCTAAAGAATGGGATGAGCCAATTGAAGATCTTGTCTCAATTCCTTTGAATGATGGGAATGAGGAGCATGTGGTGAAGATCGGCTCTAACCTAGGAGAAGAGGTACGAAAAATAGCTCATTAATTTTTTACAAAAGAATGCGGATATTTTCACTTAGGTCTCGACAAACATGCCAGGGATTGATGCGGGAGTCATGGAACACCGCCTGGCTGTTGATCCCAAACATCGACCGATGAAGGAAAAGATCCGAAGTCATGCACCGAAAAGGCAAGTGGCAATAGCTAAGGAAGTTGATAAACTCCTGAAGGCCGGGTTCATCAGAGAAGTCAACTACCCGAACTGGGTCTCCAATGTGGTTCTCGTCAAGAAGATGAATGGCAAGTGAAGGATGTGTATCGACTTCAAAAAGCTAAACAAAGCCTACCCGAAGGATAGTTACCCTCTGCCCAGAATTGACCAATTAGTGGACGCAACCTCGGGCCACGAGCTTCTCACTTTCATGAATGCATTTTCTGGCTACAATCAAATCAGGATGGCATCGAAGGATGAAGAAAAAACCCCTTTTATTACTAACTGTGGTCTTTATTGTTACAGGATCATGCCTTTTGGCCTTAAAAATGCAAGGGCGACCTACCAATGGCTGGTGAACAAGATCTTCAAAGAGCAGATCGATCGCAACATGGAGGTCTACGTGGACGATATGCTTATAAAAAGCAAATCCACAAAGAACCACGTTGCCGACCTTGAGGAGATCTTCAGCGCCCTCCGAAAATATAAGATGAAGCTGAACCCGGCCAAGTGCACTTTTGGAGTAACCTCAAGAAAATTCTTGGGCTTCATGGTGTCGGGGTGCGGGATCGAGGCAAATCCAGAAAAGATTCGTGCCATCCAGGAAATGAGCACCCCGAAGTCAATAAAGGAAGTTCAGCATCTTACTGGGAGAGTAGTAGCTCTGAATCGCTTTGTCTTAAGGTCAGTCGAACGATACCTGCCTTTCTTTCAGACCCTTAAGTAGCTGAAGAACTTCTATTGGACCACTGAATGTCAGCAAGCATTCGAAAAATTAAAGAGCTACCTCGGCTCACCCCTGCTATTGGCAAAGCCCAAACCCAAAGAGAAGTTGTTCCTGTACCTGGCGGTCTCTCTTGTGGCTCTCGCAGCAGTCCTGGTTAAGGAAGAAGCAAAAATTCAACGGTCGATCTACTACATCAGCCGAGTATTGAGAGATGCTGAAACCAGGTATACTAAGTTAGAGAAACTAACTTACGCCTTGTTGATTGCAGCTCAAAGGCTCCGACCTTACTTTCAAAGGCACACCATAACACTGCTCACCAACCAGCCGGTCAAGGTGATTCTGCATCGAGCGGATGCTTCTGGAAGAATAACGAAATGGACAGTCGAGCTCATAAAATTCGACATCAACTATCAACCTTGGCCGGTGATTAAAGCCCAGATATTAGCAGACTTCATAGTAGAGTGTACTATTCCGGAAGAGGCTGAACTTGAACAAGATGAAGCCGACAACTCAGGGCTCCAATCGAATTCCCTTGAAGAAAGAACGGATCTCCCTGATGGTTTTTGAGCTCTCTACGTGGACGGTTCCTCCAACATGTCAGGTGTAGGTGCGGGCCTGATCTTGGTTAATTCAGAAAGAATTATTGCGGAGTACGCACTGTGCTTCGAATTTTCTACGACAAATAATGGAGCAGAATATGAAGCTCTGATTGCAGGATTGAGGATCGCCAAAGAGTTAGAAGTAGATCGGCTCCAAGTCTACAGTGACTCCCAATTGGTGGTGGGACAAGTTAGTGAAAACTATGAAGCTCGGAAGGACAGTATGGCCAAGTACCTCGAAAAGATAAAAGAGATCGTCCCTGCCTTCGATAGCTTTGACATCAAGCAGATTCCAAGAGAAGAAAATACCAGGACCGACCTTCTCTCCAAGTTGGCTACACTGGCTCCGGCTGAACTGCCCAAGGAAGTCTTCTTCGAGGTTCTGAAGTACCCAAGTATGAAAGAACCACAGCTTGTGATGGAAATCAACCATGAACCCAGCTGGATTGACCCACTGGTTGCATACCTCAAGGATGGGGTTCTTCCTCCTGATGCAAAAGAAGCTTGGAAGCTTAGGAACCAGGCCTCCTAATATATTCTTTATGAAGGCAAGCTGTACAAGAGGTCATACTCTTTGTCCCTTTTGAAATATCTCCGGCCTTCTGAGGCTGACTTCACCTTGTGGGAGGTACAGGAGTGAGTCTACGGAAGTCACCTATGGGCCAGATCTTTATCCCACAAGCTGCTCTGATAAGGCTATTACTGGCCTACCATGCACCATGACTCCATCGAATATGTCAGAAGGTGTGATCGGTATCAGAGATATGCAAATATCCAAAGGCAACCCACCTCCGAACTTACACCCTTGAGTGTCCCATGGCCGTTTGCACAACGGGGGATGGATATCCTCAGACCTTTTCCCATGGCATCCGGACAGCGAAAGTTCCTCCTGGTAGCAATTGACTACTTCACCAAGTGGGTCGAAGCTGAACCTTCGATGAAAATTACAGAAGCTAAGGTGCAGGACTTCATTTGGAAGTCAATTGTCTGTAGGTTCGGCCTACCCAGAACTCTCATTACTGATAATGGGCGACAATTTGCTAGGGTAAGGTTTGCTGAATTTTGTGAAGACTTAAACATCTCCCACAACTTCACGTCAGTAGCCCATCCACAAGCAAACGGTGAAGCCGAGGTTACTAACAGGACTCTGCTGCAAGGGATCAAGGCGAGACTTGAAAGAGCAAAGGAAACTTGGGCAGATGAGCTTTATCATGTATTGTGGGCATATCGAACTACCCAAAGACTGCCCACAGAGGAGACCCCCTTTGCCTTAGCCTTCAGAACAGAAGCCGTGATCCCGATCGAACTCAAACTCCCATCGGTGCGAGTTGTGGCATTCGACGAGCAGCAAAACTCATAGGATCTCAAAGCCAACCTCGACTTATTAGAAGAAAAGCGAAAGATAGTTCAAGTTCGGATGGCCGCCTACAAGCAGAAAGTGGCCCGCTATTACAACTCCTGAGTCAAGAGCAAGGCCTTCAGAGCGGGAGACTTAGTACTTCGACGAGCCACTATCTCACAACCTCAGAATTAAAGAAAACTTGCCCCTAACTGGGAAGGCCCGTATGAAGTCAGGGAGGTGGTTCGGTCCAGAACATACTATTTGAAAGAACTCGCAGGAGCAGACCTTCCACGATCATGGAATTCGAAAAATCTATGAATGTACTACCGATAACTTTGCCTTAAATAAAAATTTCTTTTATATTCACATATCTTTTCTTTTGGTATGAGCTTATAACGATAGGGAGTACCTCCTTTAGACAATCGAAATTAAGCATGTCGGGAACAAGAGAAAAATCTCGTCCTGACACGAACGAAGGCCTGATTATTTAAAGATCGGATGGGGGGAGAGGCCCTTACAATGGCCCTTATGTGCCCCCACAACCATGTTAGGAACAGGAGGAGAACCTCATCCTAACATGAGCAAAGTCGAAGGTCCGATTATTTATAGATCAGATGGGGGGAGAGATCCTTACAACGGCCCTTATGTGCCCCCACAACCATGTTAGGAACAGGAGGAGAACCTCGTCCTAACATGAGCAAAGTCGAAAGCCCGATTATTTAAAGACCTGATGGTGGGAGAGGCCCTTAAAACGACCCTTATGTGCCCCCACAGCCATGTTAGGAATAGGAGGAGAACCTCATCCTAACATGAGCAAAGTCGAAGGCCCGATTATTTAAAGACTGGATGGGGGGAGAGGCCCTTACAATGGTCCTTATGTGCCCCCACAGTCATGTTAGGAACAGGAGGAGAACCTCGTCCTAACATGAGTAAAGTCGAAGGCCCGATTATTTAGAGACCGAATTGGGAGAGAGGCCCTTACAACGGCCCTTACGTGCCCCCACAGCCGACCTCATCCTAACATGAGCTGAAATTGACTGTGTCAGGAACAAGAGGAGAACCTCATCCTAACACAAACGAAGACCCGATCGATCAAGATCGGACGAGGGGGAAAGCCTCCTCAATGGCTCCTCTACACTCCTACGACCCCGTTAAGAGCAGAGGGAAAACCCTCACTCGAACACAAAAAAAAAAGAGGAGAGAGAAAAAGGGAAAGCGACGAGCCACACCAGTGATAAGGGAAAATCAAATTACATCAAAGACACAAGGAACCTCATCTCAACGAGGAAGGAGACTCTTGTCAAAAACTCTCAGTCTCTAAGAGGAAACCCAACACCAGCAAGAGAAAATCGACCTCCTCAAGGTAACGAGAAGTTCGGGCCCCCAAGCTCAAGCACCGGGAGGAAACGTCAAACTCGAGTGGCCTCGAAAAGACCTTCGATCATGAACAAAAGGGGCAAATCAACACGTCGATGACTAAGAACCTTCAAACAATGTCGATATCGAACAAGACAAAAGACAAAAGAAGTTTGGTAAACGACAACTTAATGCAAGAATGGACAAGGTAATAAAAAAATTTCTTTTCATTTCATTAGTGAAGTGTACATTACAAAGCCTTTGAAGGCCAAAAAAAAAAAAGAGCAACAAGAAAAGAAAGGAATACATAGAATAAAAGGCAAAAAAGCTCTAAGGAAGCTCAACTTCATCAGACTTCGAACTCTTGGTTCCAGCCATCATCGAGGATTGCTTTAAGTACCTGACTTCTTCTCCTAGTCCCCCTTCTGCTTTCCACTTCCACGGGATCGAAAAGTATTCACGGTCGAAGATGTACCACAAGCGCGAGCTCTGGGCGATCAAGGCAAAGCACGACCAGATCTGTCTCCTCTACCCTCGCCTTCTTCGTCGACTCAGATGTTGCAGTGCCTTTCCTCTTGTGGGCCTTGAGACTCTTGGCTAACATCCAAGCCGTGTCCGCATCCATATCTACAACGAATGAAGCTCGGCATAGTTTAGAAACAGAGCCACAAAAAAAGGAGAGTTCTAGAGCTAACCTAGGCTGGTCTGAAGAATGCAGAGATACAGAGATGGGGACGACTCGAAGAACGTCTAAGGCCGAGAAGGATGCTGAGGAAGAATGGAACTCTCAGGAAGGAGGGACCGAAGAAACTCCCAGGCAAAGTGAGATCCCTGAAGGAGGGAGGCAGGTTTAAATAGGCGATGGTGTCCGGTGCAATAATAACTGCAGGTCCCTTCTGACCGATCTATAACCACCGCATGGCCCACTCATCATGGCAGGCGGCTGAAAGTGGCCGACAACTGACAGAACCATTATTGTACCATACCTAAAGCAATGCTCCAGCGAAAATCTCGAAAAAATCTTTTTGAATCACCTCGATTCGAAAAAGCTCCAGCACCAGCGCGCCAAATGCCAAAATATCTAGAAACAATCAAGTACAAAAATTGAGGGAGGCAACTTCGACTGTGAAAATTTTTTTGTACTTCCTTCATTCGGAATTCAAACTCAGAAGTAGGGAGATTGGTGTTGGGTATAAAATACCCCCAATCGAAGTTTGTAAAAGGCTGACCCTTCCAGGGCTTTTTCGGCTTCCGATCTTGTGTGGCATCTTTCTGAACTCCCCCGACCATCCGAGCTTTCATAATACCATCCGAATTTTTCCAATAATGGGCTCCTCCATTCATCTACCAGACTGCTCCAAATACTCTCTGAGCTTCACTTTCATCCGATTCTCTACAGTGATTGACTATTCTCTAAATCTCTTCCAGACTTCTCCCAGCCACGATAGACTTTACTCCGAACTCCTTCCGGACATCATCGATGATCGAGCTTCTTCAGCAGTAGGACTTCTACAGTGACCAGACTCCATCCAACTTTCTACGGTGGTCGACCGCCTTTCGAATTTCAGTCAAACTTCTACCGCAAGCAGTCCACTCCAAACTTCTACTGCAAGCGGACCTCTACTATGGGCTTCACCTGAGCTCCTACAAGAGTCGGATTCCAGCCAAACTCCTATAGTGGATGGATCCCAGATGAATTTCTACAACAGATGGGCTCCACCGGCTAGATCTCTACTCTGGACTTCTATTGCAAGTGGGCTTCACTTGAGCTCCTACAAGAGCTAGATCCCAGCCAAACTTCTACAGTGGATGGATCACAGATGAACCTCTACAACGGGACAGGCTCCACCAGTCGGGTCTCTACTCTGGGCTTCTACAATAAGAAATCTCCATCCGAGCTTCCACGACAGCTGATCTTCGATCGAGCTTCTACAATAAGCGACCTCCTTTCAGTCACCTACAAGAGCCGGACTCCGTTCGAACTTCTACGACAGGACTGGATCCCAGACTCCTCCAACATTCGACCTTCTCTAGTGTCCTCGAGACTCCTCCCACGAATGAACCTCCATAATGCCATCCGAACTCCACTATCGGATGACCCTCTGTCGGATTCCTCATGAAGTCAGACCTCTCCGACGAACAGTCTTCAGACGAGCTTCTACATCAGGCAAATTCTAGACGGACTCTCCTAGCAACTAGACTCTTATTAGACTTCTCCAATAGAAAGTCTCCATCTGAGCTTCTACAGCAGATGACTTCCACCTGCAACATCAGCACCCAATCAATGCCCAAGGCACCCGACGATAGTGGATTCGTCAGCGACCTCGAAAACATCCGAGCTTCTTTTGGATTGCAGAGACAGAGAGCCATTCCACTCCATCAGACATCCCAATCGAGCTTCAGCCGTCAGGTCTGAACTCTCTGGCAAGTCACGATAATGGCCACTATCCCACTCCACTCTTTGCAACAGATTTCATGCGGCCCCACTACTCTCTGGCAAGTCGTGACAACGGACACCACTCTACTCTCCATAACAAACTCCACGTGGCCCTGAATGACCTCCTGACGTCACTACTCTCTGTAATAAACTCTGTGTGGCCCTGAACAGCCCACTACCAGGCGGTTACAAACGTCGCTGTCAAACAGTTATGCTCTCCGTCTATAAAAAGGGACCCCCAGATACATTCTTCTCTAAGCTCAAAACTCTATCCCAAAACTCTGCTAAAATTTCATTTGAGTGCTCCATTTCTGTTGAGGTAGAGTACTGACTTGAGCGTTGGAGGATCTTGTCGGAGCACCTCCAACTCTGGTTTAGACTTTCTTTGCAGGTCCCGACAGTGGACGTGATCCCCTCGACTCCAACTTCTCCGACGTCGATGGATTTCTGCACCAACAAGTATATTATGTATCTAATCATGTGTTTCAAGAATGGTTGTAGGTCTTTCCAAGTGTTAAAAATAAAAAAAAAATTATTGAAAAAGATCTCCATAAATTCACTAAGTCAAGGTCTTCAAAGAAAGATTTTCAAATTTATACTTAGTGGAGTTTGAAAAAAATAAAACAAAAATAGCTTATTATTAAGAAAATAAATTTGAAAGATAAAAATATTATTTAGAAGAGATTGGAGCTAAGAAATTCAAGTTTGGAAAGTCAAGCATTGAAGAAAAATGAAGTTGGAAGTTTGGAGCCGACTCACCCAAAAGATCGAGCTAGCTCTAGCATGGAACACCCTTGATACTTTAGTTTGGCATGTAGTAGAGCGAGCCCAAAATGAATCTGAGCCAGCTCTATCAGGTCGAGCTAGCTTGAAACAAGAGTCGAGCCAGCTCTATCAAGATAATAGAAAACTAGATTTTATGGGCTGCAGCTCGAGCCAGCTCGAAGCAAGATTCGAGCTGGCTTTGTTAGTACTCCAAAAAGTTGTATTATGATTTCTGTAGTTTGAGCTAGCTCGAGGTCAGATCTAAACCAGCTCTATCAGAAAGATAGAAAGTTGATTTTTGAGATTTATTGTTCGAGCCAGCTCGAGACCTACTCGAGCCAGCTCGATGGGTTTTGTTAGACATGTAATGGCTATTTTCTATATTTTTTTCAATGGGCTGATTTCCACTCCAATGGCGAGTTCAACCTCTCCAATGGTTAAATCTCCATCTCCAACCATTCTGAAGCTTATTTAAATGTGGAAAATCAAAAGAAAAAGTAAGGAAGTAAATTAAAAGAGAAAAATTTTAGATTTTGTGAGCACCATTGAATATCCAAAAAAAAAAGAAAAGAGAAGAAAGTTGTGCATAGTTTTTAGCAAGCATTCAAAAGCAACCTTTTACAACATCTTTCTCATCTCTCAAGTATCAAAAGGAGAATTTGAAGCTTCATTTAAGTAGCATATCAATAACTTCTTCGGGCATAAAGATTTTTTTATTATTATTTTATTTTGAGCTAAAATTTTTTATTCTGTACTTTTGATTTCTTTATAAATTTTTTTGGAGGAAAAAAACTTGAGGTTAGGCCCATCCAAGCTCAAAATTGGATAAGTGTAAGGTTTGATTCGTGAGTCCGAAAAATCAAATGGGTTGTTAGTGAGTCCAAAAAACCAATGGTGTAAGGGTTTTAATTGGTTGACCTAGGTTAAAACTAATTAGATTTGTTTGTAAGTGCAAAAAAATAAACACACTATAATCAAGAAAAGATTACAGTAAAAATTTCAAGAGAAGCTTAGGGAGTGGATGTAGGAGCAGATTGCTTCAAACCACTATAAATTTTGTGTGTTTGTGATTGTGCTTTGCTCTCTTTACTTTCTTGCTTCCCTTGTTATTAATTATTACTTTCTACATGATTATTTATTGCTTCATTTATCATTTGTTTGCACTGCTCCACATTATTCACCACATCACAATCACTTAGATAAATTAAAATTGAAGTACATCTTTGTTTAGAAAGCAAATTTAGTTAAAATTTTTAATCAACCCAATTTATCTCCCCTCTTGGGTTGCTACTTTTTTGGGCAACAAGTAATATCAGAGCAAGTGCTTTGTTATTAATTATTGACCTTAATGATCAAGAGCCAAAGATCATGGCAACTCCAAGTGTTTGTTTATTCATCAAAGGACAATCCACTTCTAGGCCCCCACTCTTTGATGGAACAAATTAATCTTTTTGGAAAATTAAAATGAAGATTTTCATACAAGCTCTAGACTATGATTTATGGAGAATCATAACTAGAGGTCCTCACACACTCATAATTGTAGTGAAAGGTATGACTCTTCCCAAGCCGAAAAAGGATTGGGATGAGTATGATAAAAAGATGGCTCAACTAAATGCAAAAGCCATCAATTGTTAGATGTGTGCCCTAGAAGTCAATCTTGGTGGACACATACCTTTATCTAGGGGATACTTTATACTTGACAGGTAATCTTGATAACTAATCATTTTATATATATCCATGATTTATCTTAAAAATTAATAAAGATGATTTTATATATTCTCAAGATGTTGAGAATTTAAGACATACATCATTAATGATTAATTTTTAAATACTTTCAAATGAAACATCATCATGGAGAATAGTAATCAATCCATTCAAGATCAGTGTACAGATCACCTCTCTTTCGAATAAATGAGTCTCGAGTCTGTGGTGTGAAGACACTGGGGTGAGAGTGCAGGTATTACTGTTGGAAAATATGTCTTAAAACCAATCATGTGATGATTGTCCTAACTATAATTATATATGAATTGATAAATAATAAAAGTTATTTAATATTTTTCATCATAAGGATATATCTTCTAATGAACTCCTATATTATGATAAAATTTTTAAGACTATTTTGATCGATAAAGAAGGATTTATCGCATTGTTCTTAAATTAGTTTACAATCAAATGATACGCTATTACTAGGACAATAGCGATATCAAGTGAAGGTTGTTGTGTGCTATATGCATTGGTTGTTCTCATAACCAAATGGTATGAAGATACTGATATAGCATGTAGATGAGATATAGGAGTACATCATCATTAAACGTGACCAACTGTGGAGTACTCTGCTATCAAGGATAGCTCACGAAGGGTATGGGTATAAGTGTCCCTTCGATCTGAGATCACCACGGTGACTTGCAAGCAACTCACTATACTTTGGTGTCGGACTAACTGAGTTTTTAATTCAGTGATGAAAGATTTCTGGATACAGTCAAGTACTTGTCAAGTCGGTGCATGAGTCAAGATGGGATTGATCCCTCTAAATTAGTATTTGATATGCATTAGTATATTTCAATTTAGCAAAACTTGGGTCAGGATAATCCTTGTGATGGATTTGAAAAAGATTGAAATATAATATGGATGACTTATTGTTGCTCCTAGATTGATTTTGATGATTACAAAGCAGATTGAAGGGATACAAACAATTGAAAAAGTCCTTATGCTCTTCAAGGGCAAAATCGTAATTTTGCTAAAATCCTGATTTGATAATATCATTTGGTAGAACAAATGATTTGAAATCTATTGGTGAAAATTTCATTGTGTTTGGACTAATATTTTTGAAGTTATGAAGGTTTGAAGTGCATGAGTCGACTCATGAGTCAACTCATGGCACTATGAGCTGAATGGCACGAAAAAATTCCCATGGCACGCTGGATTTTTGGCTTGGCACGACCTGTGAGTCGACTCATGAGTCGACCCACAAGGCATGAGTCGACTCATGAGTCGACCCCTGCTGATTTGAGCCGAAAAATTCAGAAATCAGATCTTCTGGTCTGTTGCAACAGAAGTCGACTCATGAGTCGACTCCTGAAGCATGAGTCGACTCATGAGTCGACCCCTGCGACGGGAAATGTCAGCAACGGCTATTTTTTTTGCCCGTTTTAATTGCCATTTATGCTTCCTAAAAATCCTCTAACGGCTCTTTATCTGCCTAAATTGTTTTCTCTTGCTTCTAATGCTACAAAATGCTTTAAATGATGAAAGAAATTGCAGATTAAATAGCGGATCAAACGTGAAATCAAATGTGAAGAGAAAAGAGAGGAAAAAGAGAAGAACAGAAGAGAGGATCCGAAATTTGCAAGAAAAAGCCTGAGATCAACGAAATATCCATAGAGAAAAAGAGAGAGGATCCACAATATACCAGAGAGATTGTGAAAGAGAAAAGAAAGATCTTTCAAGGAGAGAGTTCTTCACGCCTATCGTTTCAACCTTGATCTAGAGATCGTTCAAAGCTTTCAAGAGATCTTCAATCAACAATCAACCTCTTCTCAAGCGTTCAACCGTTCATTCATCTTGAGAAAATCTGAAAAAGGGGTTCTTCATTTGAGTAAAGCTTTTATTGTTATATTTGCTCATTTAAGGAGCTGTTATTGTATTCATCTGTGCTCTAAATATTCTTACTCTTTGTGAGTTTTTGCTCTTGTTTTTGGAGGATTTCCAAAACAAGGAAAGGTTGATCCGAACCTGAAATCGGAGTGTTTTGGGTTGGCTTGTACCCGGGAAACAAGTGTTCTAGCTTGGGATAGCTAGGGTCGGAGTTTCCGACGTCCTGTATTCTAGCTTGGGATAGCTAGTGTCGGAGTTTCCGACGTTTTGTATTCGGGTTGAATACAAAGGATAGTGGATTAAAATTCTCAAGTGGGATCTTGGGGAGTGGACGTAGGTGCAAGGTTAGCACCGAACCACTATAAATCCTTGTGTTTGTGGTGTGCTTTATCGCTTTATCTTATTTCTTTATTATATCCTTGCAATACTGCTTTAGTTAATTAATATTGATTTAAAGCCATTGATTTGTTCTTCATAAGTTATCTGTTGGGCTTAAAATTTTTAGAAACCCAATTCACCCCCCCTCTTGGGTTGCATAGCTGGGCAACAAGTGGTATCAGAGCCAGTGCTCTAGCCCTTCTTTGATCTAACAATCAAAGAGCCAAAGATCTATGGCAACCCATGTTGGAACTTCTCTAGCTGAGGGGCAATCAACAAACCGACCTCCACTTTTCAATGGGTCTAATTACACCTATTGGAAAGCTCGGATGAAGATTTTCATACAAGCACTCGACTATGATATGTGGAGTATCATAGTGAATGGTCCTCACACACCCACCAAGATTATAGATGGTGAGGAGTCAACCAAACCCGAGAAAGAATGGGATGAGGTTGACAAGAAATTGGCACAATTAAATGCCAAAGCTATGAATGTTCTTTATTGTGCACTAGATGCTAGTGAATTTAATCACATTTCTACTTGTGCATCTGCTAAAGAAATATGGAATAGGTTAGAAGTCACCCATGAGGGAACAAATCAAGTAAAAGAGTCTAAAATAAACATGCTTGTACATAAATATGAATTGTTCAAAATAGAGCATGATGAGTCCATAACTGCTATGTTTACTCGTTTTACTGATATAATCAATGGTTTAAAGAGTCTTGGCAAATCTTATACTAACAGTGAACTTGTAAGGAAGATTCTCAGGTCACTGCCAAGAACTTGGGAAGCCAAGGTGACTGCCATCCAAGAAGCAAAGGACTTGAACACTCTACCTCTAGAAGAGCTTCTTGGATCCTTGATGACTCATGAACTTAGCATGATGCAACATCAAGAGGATGAAATCAAAAAGAAAAGAACCATTGCCCTCAAATCCACAACTTCACCTGATTATGAAACAGATGACTCTGAAGATGAAGATCAGGATGAGGAGATGGCTCTCATCACCCGAAAATTCAAGAAGTTTCTAAGAAAAAGGAAACAGGGGATGAGAAAGAAATTTACAAAAGGGGATCAAAGCATAGAAAAGGAGAAAGATCAAACCCCTATATGCTACGAGTGCAAGAAGCCAGGACATTTCAGATCCGAATGTCCTCAATTGAAGAAAGGTCCAAAGAAATTCAAAAAGAAGGCAATGATGGCGACCTGGAGTGCGAGTGATGACTCAAGCTCCGACGAGGAAACCTCAACCGAACAAGCCAATCTGTGCCTGATGGCACATGAAAATGAGGTAACTTCTGAATCCACTAGTGAATTTACTTTTGAAGAATTGCATGAAGCTTTCTATGATTCAATTGATGAATTAAAGAAACTAGGGAAGAAAAACAAAGAGCTGACATTGAAAAATCAGTCCTTAGTGAAACAAGCTGAAATTCTTTCAATTGAAAAATTCACATTGATTCAAGAAAATCAAAACTTTAAGGATGAAATTAACAAACTGAAATCTATAGTAGATAAGTTCACCTTAAGTTCAAACAAGCTAAATATGATCCTTGATAATCAGAAAGCTATATATGATAAGGCTGGACTTGGTTATAAACCCCTGAAGAAACAAAAATTTTTGAAGGATATTTATGCAAATTATTCAAGCAAAAAGCCTACAAATATTACTTGTTTTAAATGTGGAAGAATAGGACATAAATCATACACATGTCTTATTAACAATTATGCAAACACAAAGAAAATATGGGTTCCAAAAGGAACCATTCTGACTAACCTGAAAGGACCCAAGAAAGCTTGGGTACCTAAGACAGAAACTTGATCTGTGCTTGCAGGTGTGTCTAGCATCCCAAGAAGGAAACAGGAAATGGTATCTTGACAGCGGATGCTCGAGACACATGACTGGTGATGAATCACAATTCATCACGCTTGATGCTAAGGATGGAGGGATGGTCACCTTTGGAGATAATGGCAAAGGAAAGATCATCGGGATAGGTAACATTGGTATCACTCCCTCCAAATACATTGAGAATGTTTTACTTGTTAAAGGTTTAAAGCATAACTTACTTAGCATTAGTCAATTCTGTGATAAAGGGTATAAAGTAAGTTTTGAATCATCTGTATGCATTGTGACGAGTCCTATTAACGAGGGCATTAAATTTATAGGACATAGGCATGGCAATGTTTATATGGTAGACTTGAATGATTTAACTAAATTAGACATGCAATGCCTAGTTTCCTTAAATGCTAAAATAAATGAGACTAGTTGGCTGTGGCATCGTAGACTTGCACATATTAGCATGCATTCTCTTTCAAAATTAATCAAAAAGGATTTAGTTCTCGGTTTGCCAAAATTGAATTTTGAAAAGGATAGAATTTGTGATGCATGCCAATTAGGTAAACAAACTAGAGTATCATTTAAATCCAAAAACACTATTTCAACTTCTAGACCTTTAGAGCTCTTACATATGGATTTATTTGGACCAACTAAAACCACTAGTCTAGGAGGAAAACGATATGGATTTGTAATAATTGATGATTACTCTCGTTTTACTTGGGTTTTCTTTTTAGCTCACAAAAATGAAACTTTTCAAATTTTCACGAAATTTCATCGAAAAGTCACTAATGAAAAAGGGTTTTCAATTCAAAATATTAGAAGTGATCATGGAACAGAATTTGAAAATCATGACTTTGAAAATTTTTGTGATGAAAATAGAATTGGCCACAACTTCTCTGCTCCTAGGACACCCCAACAAAATGGGGTAGTTGAAAGGAAAAATAGAACCTTAGAAGAAATGGCCCGTACCATGCTCTGTGAAAGCAACCTTCCAAAATATTTTTGGGCAGAAGCTATTAACACAGCATGTTACATTTTAAATCGTGCTTTAATAAGACAATTTTTAAAGAAAACCCCCTATGAACTTTGGAAAGGAAGAAAACCAAATATTGCCTATTTTCATGTTTTTGGTTGCCGATGTTTTGTATTAAATAATGGCAAAGAAAAACTTGGTAAATTTGATGCAAAATCAGATGAAGCAATCCTTCTAGGTTACTCCTCCACTAGTAAAGCATTTAGAGTGTTCAACAAAAGAACCTTAGTAGTTGAGGAGTCCATACATGTTGTCTTTGATGAATCTAACGATCTTCCTTCAAGGAAGAATAAGGGTGTTGATGATGCAGATCCACTAATAGAAGGTATGAAGGAGATCACTCTAAAAGATTCAGCAACTCCAGAAGACAAGGATCAAGAAGATGAACAAAATGAGAAAGGTGAAGAAATTCAAGAACAACCTCAAGGTACAAATGACTTACCCAAGGAATGGAGGTATGTTCACAACCACCCTAAGGAATTAATTATCGGAGATCCTATGCATGGGGTAAAAATACGTTCTTCACTTAGAAATGTACTTAATCATTGTGCTTTTGTATCTCAACTTGAACCTAAAACTTTTGAAGAAGCTGAAAATGATCATAACTGGATTAATGCTATGCAAGAAGAACTCAGTCAATTTGAAAGAAATAATGTTTGGACCTTAGTGAAAAGACCTAAAGATTATTCAATAATTGGCACAAAATGGGTCTTTAGAAACAAATTAGATGAGCATGGAAATGTAATTAGAAATAAAGCAAGACTGGTTGCTAAGGGATATAATCAAGAAGAAGGAATTGATTTTGATGAAACCTTTGCACCTGTTGCTAGATTAGAAGCCATTAGACTTCTACTTGCTTATGCTTGCTTTATGAAATTCAAACTATTTCAAATGGATGTTAAAAGTGTATTTTTAAATGGATATATTTCTGAAGAAGTATATGTAGAACAACCCCCTGGATTTGAAAATCATGCTTTTCCCAATCATGTCTTTAGATTAAATAAAGCTTTATATGGTCTAAAACAAGCACCTAGAGCATGGTATGAAAGGCTAAACAAATTTCTACTAAATAATGGTTTCTCAAGAGGCAATGTGGATACAACTCTATTTATTAAAAGAAACCAAAATGATATGCTAATTATACAAATTTATGTTGATGACATAATTTTTGGGTCTACTAATGAATCCCTTTGTCAAGACTTTGCTAAGCTTATGCAGGGAGAGTTCGAGATGAGCATGATGGGAGAACTCACCTTCTTCCTCGGACTCCAAATCAAACAATCAAAAGAGGGAATCTCCATCACCCAAAGCAAGTACACCAAGGAACTACTCAAAAGATTTGGAATGGAGAACTGCAAACCAATTGGCACACCAATGAGTCCCTCATGTAAGCTTGACAAGGATGATGAAGGTAAAAGCGTAGACTTAAAATACTATAGAGGTATGATTGGCTCATTATTATATTTAACTGCAAGTAGGCCTGATATCATGTTTAGTGTTTGCTTATGTGCAAGATATCAATCTAATCCTAAGGAATCTCATTTGAATGCTGTTAAAAGAATCCTTAGATACTTAAATGGTACACAAACTATAGGGTTATGGTACTCTAAGGACTCACAAATTAATTTGTTAGGATATTCTGATGCTGATTTTGCTGGATGTAAATTAGATAGAAAAAGCACAAGTGGAACTTGCCAATTTCTTGGAGTTAACCTAATCTCATGGTTTAGCAAGAAACAAAATTCGGTAGCACTGTCTACGGCTGAGGCCGAATACATTGCAGTCGGAAGTTGCTGTGCTCAAATCTTGTGGATTAAGCAACAACTCGAAGATTTTGGAATCAAACTTAATGAAACACCAATAAAATGTGATAATACAAGTGCTATAAATCTATCTAAAAATCCAATACAATACTCAAGATCTAAACATATTGAGATAAGACATCATTTTATAAGAGAACATGTTCAAAACAAAAATATAATTCTTGAATATGTTTGCACTGAAAATCAATTAGCTGATATCTTTACAAAGGCCCTTAGTGAGGAAAGATTCTGTGAAATTAGGAGAAATCTAGGAATTCTAGATCCATTTATCTGAAATTTCTCAATTTCCAAAGAATAGATGTCAAAAACTCTTAGAGCTCAATTTTCAACATCTATCCTAGTTCCAAAAGCTCAGGTTTATCACTCTAAAAACTTATCATTGAGCAAAATTCTTTCTCCCAAAATTTTGAATTTTTCTGGAATTTATTTGCATTTTTTCTGATTTTCTGAACTTCATGAGTCGACCCCCATGAGTCGACTCAATGGCAAACTTGTAAATCCCACCAACTTCCATCGGGTTCATTGTTTTTAAAACGGGAAACCTTGTTTATGAGACGACTCATCTTCTCGTCATCTTCCTTCCGAAAGCCGTCCTCTCCAACTCTTTTTGCTCCAAATCCAAGAATCAATTCTGAGGCAATTCTCCCTCCTCCTCTCCACCAAAAATCGCCTCCTTGAAAAGGATTTTTCTGTGCTTTCTCGCAGTATTAGGCGCGGGTGGAACGTGCCCTAGAACTTCACCGTTCATTCAAAATCCACTTCTTTTCTCCACCAAAATTCTTCTTTACTCTTTTGTGATCCCTCCTCCACTGAATTCAAGTCTTCTTGTCTGCTACCTTATTGGATATGGCTCCAAAGATGAAACTTCCCCAAAGAAGGAAATCAATCCGAGAGCCTGAGGAAATTGTCCGAAAGAAAAGGCATGCTCAGTCTTCCACTGTTCCCAATCCAGTTTCAGTACCTGCTCAAGGTCCCTCTCAACCCTCCATAAGTCCCAGTGTAAATCTTCTTTCTGATAGAAAAGTAGAAACCGGGAAAAATATAGATTTTCGGTTCTTTGAGAAAGAAGGCTTTACTTTTGCTACCAAGATCAAAAATCAAGGATGGGAACTTTATTGCTCTCTTAAGGAAGTCACCTATGTTGATCTAGTCAGAGAGTTCTACCAGAACCTAAATTATGGAAACGGATCTGTGACTTCAACTGTAAAGGGGATTGACATCTGTTTGGATTCTAGGATATTGGGAGAGATACTTCAGTTGCCTAGTGAAGGATACTCATATATGGAACTCCCAATTAAAGAAGAAGGGATCAGAATTATCTTAGGAGAAGATTTTTCAGGAAGTTTAAACAAATTGGAAGCAAAGCTACTGTCCATTGAGATGAGGGTCCTGCATCAGATTGTGACAAAACTTTTCTTTCCTAGGAGTGGTAGACATGACTTACTATCTGGCAGAGATGTATGTGTCATGTTTCATATCATCACTCAGACCCCCCTAAACCTCCCTACACTTATGATAGAGGCCATGAGAGAAACTTTGAACAGATCCAAGGCACACTTGCCTTATGGTATGGCCCTTACTAGAGTTTTTAGGAGGTTTGGAGTTAGCTGTGAGGGGAAGACACCTACCAAGCTCTCACATGTGGACACTTTCAACCAACACAGCCTGCACCGAATGGGAATTACAAAGACTGTTGATGGTTGGATCAAGGGCTCTGAAGAAAGAGCTGAGGAGAGAGCTGAGGAAAGAGCTGAAGACAGAACTGAAGGCAGAGTAGAAGAAGAAGGTCCATCTTCTCCTGTACATGATTTCAGGGCAGCTTCACCAGATACCCAGTTCATTCATGATACTGAGGCTGGCCCTTCTGAGTTTACTAAGATGCCCACACCAGTGTATCAGCCAGAGAGCAGAGCACCTCATTCAGAGTTCAGACTGGCTGACGATCAGATCGAGCATATATCTCAGCGTGTGGCTTCTTTGTTGTCTAGCCAGTGGAGTAGTACTTCTTTTGCACCTGGAGCTACTTCTTCTGATCAGACCATTACTCCCCACATCTCCACTGTATTTCAGATGATTTCAGATCAGTCCGTCAGGATACAGCAGCTTGAGGATACAGTCTGGAGACTTACTGGCAGAGTTCTTGACTTACAGGGGCAAGTCCTTGCATTGGCCCATCCCCAGCCATAGGAGTCTACTATTGAGGTCACAGACCTCACTGCAGAGGCTGGCAGGCTCAGAGGAGCACTAGAAGGTGGATATGAGCTACTGAGGAAAGAGATCAGAGGATCGAGTGAGCATGCTACCACCCAGTTCACTGCTCTACTTCAATCTGTTTCCAGAGCACTGAACGTCCTTGATTCTATTAGACTCACCCTTTCTGTTCAGTCCCTAGCATCTCAGCGTTCTCAGCCACCTAGTTCATCTCGTTCTCCTGCTCGTGCCATCACCTCCACTCGTGGCAGAGGCAGACGGGGTAGAGGACGCACTTCTGATCCATCATCTCCTCACCCTATATCTGATGACTCTGATCATTGACTTATCTAGATCTTAGGAGTTAGTATCTTGTTCTAGGATCTATACCTTGGGGCCATGTATTGACATTTAGCTGGTTGAATTCTATGTATTGAAACAATTATGATTTTAATGGAATCATCTTTTACCTATATTTCTACCTCTTTGTAATGATTATATTTTGGTTATATTTCAATCTCCGATACATCTGTTGAAATATTATCTTCTCCTTATTGTGTTTGCTATTGATAATTGCTATATTAAGGGGGAGCAAACATCTGTGAAAAACTCTAAAGAGGAAGAAATTAAAGAATATTTTCAGAAAAGGAAAAGAAAGAGTTAACTATGTTTGATGATGTCAAAAAGGGGGAGAAATTAAAATTAAACAAAAATTGAAATTAGACAAAAAGCAAAACCCTAAATTATAAAAAAAAAAAGGGGGAGAAATTAAATTAAAACAAATATTGAAGAAATTAAATTAAAACAAATATTGAAGAAATTAAACAAATATTGGAAAAATTAGACAAAAACAAGGATTGAAAGATTAAACAAAACTTTGAGAAATTTTGGTATCGAAATTTGGTATCAGACAGAGAAATTTGGTATCAGACAGAACTTTAATCCATCAAAAGCAAAATCATGAGTAAAATGCAAATAAGTATTTTTTATATATATGCTCTGATATTCAAACTTGCTTTTGAAATTTTACTCACCTTGAGACATCAATAAGAAATTTGTTTTACTCTGATACATCCTACAATTTCTTTCAACTTGATCTGATACATGATAACATTTGATCCGATACAGTGTGAAGGTTTCTCTAAAATATTATAACATTTGCTCTGATACTGTATGAAATTTTCTCTGATACATTAAAAATTTTCTTGCTCTGATACATTATAAAATCTTTTCTGATATCATTGTAAAAATTATTTTTGCTCTGATACATAGAAAAAGTTATTTATCTTCTCTTGCTCTGAAATATCTTGAACTCAAAATGATCTAATACCCTTTTCAAATCTTTAAGAAAATGGACAAACTATTTTTGCATTTATATTACATGCCAAAAGAATCATACTCTTTTCAAGCATATACACCCATAATGGATTCTTTTGAAATTAATGCATTAACATAAATATTTTTGTTCATATGTTTTGTCATCATCAAAAAGGGGGAGATTGTTGCTCCTAGATTGATTTTGATGATTACAAAGCAGATTGAAGGGATACAAACAATTGAAAAAGTCCTTATGCTCTTCAAGGGCAAAATCATAATTTTGCTAAAATCCTGATTTGATAATATCATTTGGTAGAACAAATGATTTGAAATCTATTGGTGAAAATTTCATTGTGTTTGGACTAATATTTTTGAAGTTATGAAGGTTTGAAGTGCATGAGTCGACTCATGAGTCAACTCATGGCACTATGAGCTGAATGGCACGAAAAAATTCCCATGGCACGCTGGATTTTTGGCTTGGCACGACCTATGAGTCGACTCATGAGTCGACCCACAAGGCATGAGTCGACTCATGAGTCGACCCCTGCTGATTTGAGCCGAAAAATTCAGAAATCAGATCTTCTGGTCTGTTGCAACAGAAGTCGACTCATGAGTCGACTCCTGAAGCATGAGTCGACTCATGAGTCGACCCCTGCGACGGGAAATGTCAGCAACGGCTATTTTTTTTGCCCGTTTTAATTGCCATTTATGCTTCCTAAAAATCCTCTAACGGCTCTTTATCTGCCTAAATTATTTTCTCTTGCTTCTAATGCTACAAAATGCTTTAAATGATGAAAGAAATTGCAGATTAAATAGCGGATCAAACGTGAAATCAAATGTGAAGAGAAAAGAGAGGAAAAAGAGAAGAACAGAAGAGAGGATCCGAAATTTGCAAGAAAAAGCCTGAGATCAATGAAATATCCATAGAGAAAAAGAGAGAGGATCCATAATATACCAGAGAGATTGTGAAAGAGAAAAGAAAGATCTTTCAAGGAGAGAGTTCTTCACGCCTATCGTTTCAACCTTGATCTAGAGATCGTTCAAAGCTTTCAAGAGATCTTCAATCAACAATCAACCTCTTCTCAAGCGTTCAACCGTTCATTCATCTTGAGAAAATCTGAAAAAGGGGTTCTTCATTTGAGTAAAGCTTTTATTGTTATATTTGCTCATTTAAGGAGCTGTTATTGTATTCATCTGTGCTCTAAATATTCTTACTCTTTGTGAGTTTTTGCTCTTGTTTTTGGAGGATTTCCAAAACAAGGAAAGGTTGATCCGAACCTGAAATCGGAGTGTTTTGGGTTGGCTTGTACCCGGGAAACAAGTGTTCTAGCTTGGGATAGCTAGGGTCGGAGTTTCCGACGTCCTGTATTCTAGCTTGGGATAGCTAGTGTCGGAGTTTCCGACGTTTTGTATTCGGGTTGAATACAAAGGATAGTGGATTAAAATTCCCAAGTGGGATCTTGGGGAGTGGATGTAGGTGCAAGGTTAGCACCGAACCACTATAAATCCTTGTGTTTGTGGTGTGCTTTATCGCTTTATCTTATTTCTTTATTATATCCTTGCAATACTGCTTTAGTTAATTAATATTGATTTAAAGCCATTGATTTGTTCTTCATAAGTTATCTGTTGGGCTTAAAATTTTTAGAAACCCAATTCACCCCCCCTCTTGGGTTGCATAGCTGGGCAACACTTATCTAGGATTGACAGTTAAATCCTAGGTCATCCTCGAGTATTAGGGTCAAAGGGATGAATTATACGATAACCATACGCCAATAGGTTCTTGAATGTTGCTTCACCATCATTCGACCTATCCGGACATCGGGTCATCATTACTAGATGGTTACATTGATTGATTCAAAAAGTTATTTCTCTGCTATCGACTTAGGTTCGAACCTATGGGGTCATACTTAAAAGGAGTTTCTGACTGATCATGTGGCTGATCAACGATTGAGAATCGTTCAAGGGCTTAATCATCAATTCAATTGATGATTAATCTTATGCAAAAATTATAATAAATTAATTTATCAAGTATTAATAAATTAATAAAAGATTAATTAGTAATTAGATTATTGATTAGCTTAATTTGATTGAGTAAAGAGAATTAAATAAAATCTAATTGAATTGGATTCAATTAGGTTTGATCTGATTAGGTTATGAGATGACTTAATCGCTAAGAGAGAATTATCTTTGATTTGATCAGAACATTGATTCAATCAATTTCTAATTTGATTAAAAATTTATGAACCTAATTAGATTAAATTTTATATATTTTATTTGGACTAAACCAGATGTGATTTGGTTTGGATTCAAATAAGAAAACTTAGAGTCCTTATTGGAATAGGACTCTTCTTCCTGCACCAACCCAGTTTGCATGTCATATATCTCCATGCATAAAATTGTTTTATTTGAGACTTTTTTACACCAAGGAGATCATTCCCTTATCTATATTACATCTTAATATAATTTAGTTTTGATAAAAAAAAGATTTTAAATTAGATTTCAAAATATTCTATATCAGTAGAATCTATTCTCATCCAAATCAACCTCTCCACACCAATAAATTTTTTTCTCCTTATATTTGTGACATTTTGAGGAGATATTTTATAAAAAATTAGTTGACGAATTGATTTACCATAAAAAATATAAAAAGGGATGTCCTATATTTTTTTGGCATATTTTTGGATGTAAAATTATAAAGGGAAGCAGAATCCTGTAAGAGTCCAGGATTACAAGAACTCTTCACCCCACCTCCTTACATGCCTATAAAAGGAACTTTTGTGGATTATTTTGTGTGTTAAGATACTAGAAGAGGGTTCTTCATGTGGTAAAAGTTTGGATGAGGTTCATGATGCAAAAAATAGAGAGGAGGGTCCTCTCTCTTGGGGTGTGTGCAAAAATCTGAATTTCAGATTTTTGATCTTTTGGGTTTGGGAAGAGAGAATAAATTAGAAAAAAATTATTTTCTCCTCTATCTTTTTTTATCTCTTCATATTCTTTAAAAATTTATTTTTAACTTCTAAAAAGGTTTCAGAGATTTAAAGAAAAGATCCAGATCGATCAAGAAGAAAGTCTTCATGCAAGCTAGCACTCCCGAGAAGATCGATCAGATCAGGACTTCGAGTGGATTTCTCATAGAGGTCAGATGCATGCATGGCTATGAGAAACCAGAAAAAACCTTCTCTACTATATTCTCAATAGTGATGGTCATCGATCCATACTCAGGTATCGAGTTCTGAACTCAGATTAGAAGTAGATGTGATCACTGCTCACATGCATGCATGCTGATTTTATCTTCAGTATTTTATAAATTTTGTATGCAACATAATATGTCATAAATTTTAGAGTAGATTGATTTGATGATAGATCATACGCATGTTAGATTAATTTAATTAATCTAGTTATTTCTTGCTGTAATTTTTTCAAAAAAATTTCAAAATACATGCATGAAATCGCCTACGCATCCCAACAATGGTATCAGAGTCTAGGTTCGTTATGACATGATTTATGTGCATATTAAATCTAAAATTTAATTTTATTTAAATTTGATATGTGATATTTTCATCTAAATTTAATTAATGATGGATCACATAAACTGATATAAGGTTGTCGTGCTGTAGGCTTTATCCCTTACGGTAAAAAGGTTGTCCTAGTTTGTGCTGATCGTTGATGAAATCTGATTTTATATCATGCATGTGATATTTATGATCTGATTTAGATATAATCTAAGATTGTAATTAGATCTGATATAATTTAGATTAGATATAAATTCATGCATATATGATATATGATTAGATTAGATGATCTGATTTGCAAGTACTTGGGTTGGCTTGATCACCAGGTCGTCAGGTCATAGGAGCAAGAAGGATTTAAAGGCCCTCTCTTTCCATTCAATGAGGTGCTCTTATGGCGTGTAGGGATGCCATATGATTAGATCTCATGAAAAAGAAAATGAAAGGAGAAAACTTACTTTCTTACAAAATTCTAGTTTTTGAAACCTTAGGTATTGTTGTATGTGATGCAAGTTGCAAAGAAGTTAGTTACATCTAATCTTGTTTAATCAAAATTATTTTGATTTAAAAATATAAAAAATTTAGATTTAATCTAAAAGATTTTATGATTTATATGTAAAAATTATTTTTAAAATCTTAACCATGTTGATGCAAAACTTATTTGAGAATTAAGTATAGACTCGATTAGATCTAAAATTATGATTTAAGATCTTATAATATCTGCATAAAATATGGGGGCATGGATTAGCTTAGATCAGATTCTCTTAATTGGGTTAGACCTAAGGTTAGAATCAAAGAGTTAATAAACTAACTAGAGAAATTGATTAAATCTAACTAAACATTGAATTAGATTAAATCAATATTTTTCTTGAATCAATACAATAGTTGTAGATGGTCAAGTCCATGTCTTTAATTAGACCAAATGGACCTTGATTGTGGCTCAGTGGTTGAACCTGAATCATTAGATTTATCAAATCAAAATTAATTAACCAATTGGTGTCTAAGGTAAGTTTGGTATTTCGATCGATGATTTTTAATTGGAAGCGGCTTACCTGGCTAATTCGATAGTGTCTAAGGCAAGCTTAGCAGACCCTCCCATCGATCTCACTTATCTGGTCAATTTGATGAATTATATCTTGATTAGACCACTAAGTGATTCAAGTTGACCCATGCTATTAAGGTTGATTAGTGTGACTGATCTAGGTGCCCATTCAACTAGCATCACCTTAATCCAATTCAATGACTTAGTGAAGTCAGTGGGAGGATTATGGTTTACTGATTGATCTCTTCTCATCTCTTCTTGAAACTAATTATCAAATTTTTTAAATTATTAGGTTCATAAAATGAGCTAGTTATGGGGATAACTAGATTACAGCCTCTTATTAAGGTGAATGATAATGGGTCCATTATTTTTGATTAACATTGCAGGCGCCATCCGTCTGGTGTTCTCTCTGAATGATGAAATTATCATTCATCATATGATGACTCTGTTGTACTATCTGATGATGGTTGGATTGATCGAGCCATCCTCAGATCTGATCATTCATTAGTTAGAAATATTGAGTAGGTTCATGTTAATGGTTTGACCTAACTGAAACTTTTAGTGGATGCCCATCATCTACTGAAATAAAATTTGAGATAAAATTAATTACTAAAAATTATTTAAAAAAATAATTATTTGAGAACCTACCCATAGATGTATATGGATTGATCGAGCCATCTTCAAGCTTGTATGCAGTCTGTGTGGATTCTAGTACTCGCTAAAGAATTAAGATAATTCCTTGGATTAGAGATAGAGGCTACTAATTTAACTAAAATAATGGGAGAACTTTTAGATTAAAGTCCAAGTCTTTATGCTTAATCAATTCAAAAATATAGAGGTTTTGTATTTTTCTTGCAGTTATGGCTAGATGTACATTGCTCCATTCACTATTTAATAGTGACTGATTTATAGAATCCAACTTTGATAATTGGTATCGAAAGTTGTGAATAGTTCTAGAGCACGAATAGATCCTACATATGATTATGAATCCAGCATCTGAAGTTTTCACATCCAACCCATGTGATGCAATCAAAGATACTTATCAGAAGTGACCAAATGATCATATCACTGTGTGGTGTTATTGAGAGTAGCAAAGAATATAAATTTAGTTATAAATTCGATGATGCTCAGTAGGAAAAAAATTTTCAAATGTTGAAGGAGTTCTTTCGCATATCTGAAGATGTATCTTTAATTGGGTAATAAATCTTTGAGAAAAAAAAGAAAAAAAAGATGCAAAAGAGTCGTGCTTGGGTTAATGAACCCGAACTGATAAAAGAGTCTAAGATTAACCTAGTCTGGTAAAGTCTCTTGATCCGAACAGGCAAAGAAAGTAAAATCAGCAAAAGATTGCTGAACAAAGTACTTATATGATAACACCTTATGATTTCTCTATCTGTGACATTACTATCTGGATATTGGATATTAGAAGTCTATGCAAATTATTGTAATAATTTCAGGATAGTAGAAAGTTTGAAAATAGTAAGAGGTTCCTAAACATTGGAGATGGAAGTTATATTCCAATCATGGTTTTAGAAATCATCGAGTTTATTTTCAATTCTAAGAATGTCATTTTAGTAATTATCACTGTTATCTAATAATTTTATGATATCGTTATGAATGATGTCAAATCATATGGACAACTGAGAAATAATATTTATGAATAGTCACAGTCTATTAGTGTATTGTACACAATCAAACAAACTCCCTAAAATATATAATGTCATGGAAGCCTATCTTTGGTAATTTAAAATCAGTCATATAAATAAGAATAGGATCAACAGGTGATAATTTTTGAGGTCAATGATTATGAATCATTGTCAACCTGTCAATCCTATCTCTTTAGTAAGATGACCAAGTCATCTTTTATTGGAAAAAGTGAATGAGCCAATGATGTTCTGAATCTGATACATACTGACGTATTGAATCTACGAATATGTTTGCCATAAATTTGGATTATCTAAAATATTCAAACAATTGCATAATAAGGTAGAGAAATGAATGGGGAAGAGCAATGAAACTCTTCGATCAGACCAAAGAGAAGAATGCTCTTTCGATGAGTTTTTGATATATCTAAAAGAAAATAGAATTCTCTCCTATTGGAATTGACTTTGTTAGACATAGTTTGATCCATGATGGAATTTAAAAATCTATCAATCTTCTTTTAAGGTTATGCTCTTGAGACTACTTATTATGTTCTGAACTGAATTTCAAATTAATCAATCATAATGACTCCATATGAGATGTGGACTAGACGTAAGTCGATACTTTTTTACCTTAGGATTTGGGAGTGTTTAGTTTATGTCGAGCATTTTACAGATCGATTAGCTTGGATCTCAATCATATATATATATATTATTTTGTAGGATAACCAAAGAATTTAGAAGATATAACTTCTACCTTGCTAAAGAGCAAAAGTTGTTCGGCATTCTTTTTAGAAAAAGAGTATCTTGGTGAAGGTACTGATGTCTTTAATATAGAACTTATGAAGTTCGACAGGTAGAAAAATCGATATAATTTAATGAACTCATAGAACTAAATTTGATCAGATCAAACTCGAAACCCATTATAGAGGCACCATTAAAGAGATCCGATAGAGTATCACGTCCGTCGGATAGATACTTTGGTATCTAGATCCAAGACGTGATCCTGTTGAACTCAATGAGAACAACAAGGATCTAATCACCTACATGGATGCCATGCAGAGGTTCGACTTTGATTAATGGCTTGGAGCCATAGAGTCTGAAATGAAGTCCATAATGGTCAATGATGTATGGATACTCATTGATCCACTCGAAGGGATAATGCTTATAGAGTGTAAGTGGATCTTCAATAGGATCAGAGAGCGCAGACGAGAAAGTGGAGACCTACAAAGCTCATCTAGTTGCCTAAAGATATTGTCAATATTATGGTGCTGACCATAACAAAACACTTTCTTTTATGGTAATGCTAAATATTTCGAAGTTGGAACATACATTTTGATAAGTAATCACAATGCATGACTTCATTGAGAATGAAGAAAAACCCTACAAATATAAATGAGTTAATAGTTCTGTGAGTGTATTTTTTATTTTGTATGTCAATAAAATTTTTTTAATCAAAAATGATATTTTTTACATTACAGAGAATAAATGTTTCGCTATTATCATTGTTCTCCATAAAAGACTTGGAAAAAGCAACTCTCATTCTAGTGATGAAGATCTATAGAGATAGATCTAAGAGACTGCTTGGATTTTTTCAATCCAACATACATAAGGTGTTTATGAGTAGAATTTATTCTATCATTACACCATGTATGAGATAGGATATAGTATACTCACTAGGGTAGTGAGTGGATACTTGCAAGATCCAGATGAGAATCACTAGAAGGTCATCCTTAAGTATTTAAGAAATACTAAGGATTAGTGACTCGATTATGGAGAATCTAACTTAAAACTTATGGAGTATGACTTCAATTTTTAGTAAGACATAATAATAGTAAGAACGTGTTAGAATACATTTTTACCTTAAATAATGGAGCAATCTACTAAAAAGATTCCAAGTAGAAAAATATAGTCAAATTCAAATTGCGAGACAGAATGCATTACAGCATTTGATGCTTGCAAAGAAGCTATGCGATTGTACAGATTCACTGGCAAGCTAGGAGTGGCACCCTCCAATGATGGTCCTGTTGTATTGTACAGCACTGGAGCCATAACTCATGCCAAAGAGCTGAAGTCCCATTAGCTTACCAAGCATTTTGCATCGCTACCACCTTATTCAAAAAATCTATTAAGAAAATGTCAATCTTTAGAAGATCGACGGAAATGAGAACTTGACCAACCCATTTACTAAAGCCTCAGTATCTAGGAGTTTTGAGATAATAAATCGAAGATGGGTATATGATACTATACTGATTAGCTTTAATCTAAATGAGAGTTGTTGGAAAATATGTCCTAAAGCCAATTGTGATGATTGTGCTTACTATAATTGTATATGAATTGATAAATAATAAAAATTATTTGATATTGTTCATCACAAGGATACATCTTCTAACAAACTCCTATATTGTGATGAAATTTTTAGAACTACTTTTATTGATAAAAAAGATTTATCACGTAATTCTTAAATTAATTTGTGACCAAATGATGTACTATTACTAGGACAATAACGATATCAACTGTAGATCATTGTGTGCCATATGCGTTAGTTATCCTCATAACCAAATGGTATGGAGATACTGGTATGGCATGCAGGTGAGATGTAGGAGTACATCATCACTGAATGTGACCAACTGTGGAGCACTCTACTGTCAAGGGTAGCTCGTGAAGGGTATGGGTATAAGTGTCTCTCCGATCTGAGATCACCACGGTGACTTGCAAGCAACTCACTGTACTTTGGTGGCAGACTAACTGAGTTTTTAATTTAGTGACAGAAGATTTTTAGGTGCAGTCAAGTACTTGTCAAGTCGGTGCGTAAGTCAAGATGGAATTGACCCCTCCGAATTAATAGGAGATATGCATTAATGTATTTTAATTTAGCAAAATTTGAGCTCGAATAATCCATGTGTTGGATTTGAAAAAGATTAAAATATAATATAGATGACTTATCTAAGATTGATAGTTAAATTCTAGGTCATCCTCGAGCATTAGGGTCAAAGGGATGAATTATATGATAACCATACACCAATAGGTTCTTAAATGTTGCTTCGCCATCATTCGACCTATCCGGATGTTAGATCATCATTGCTAGATGGTTACATCGATTAGTTCAAGAAGTTATTTCTGTGCTATCGACTTAGGTTCGAACCAACAGGGTCACACTCAAAAGAAGTTTCTGACTGATTATGTGGCTGATCAATGATTGAGAATCATTCAAGAGCTTAATCATCAATTTGATTGATGATTAACCCTATGCAAAAGTTATAATAAATTAATTCACCAAGTGTTAGTAAATTAATAAAAGATTAATTAGTAATTAGATTACTGATTAACTTAATTTGATTGAGCAAAAAGGATTAAATAAAATCTAATTGAATTGGATTCAATTAGGTTTGACCCGATTAGGTTATGAGATGACTTAATCACTAAGGGAGAATTATCTCTGATTTGATCAGAACTTTGGTTCAATCAATTTTTAATTTAATTAAAATTTGATTAAAAATTTATGAACCTAATTAGATTGGATTTTATATATTTTATTTGAGTTAAATCAGATGTGATTTAGTTTGTGTTGCCCAGCAATGCAACCCAAGAGGGGGGGGTGAATTGGGTTTCTAAAAATTTTAAGCCCAACAGATTACTTATGAAGATCAAAACAAAGACTTTAATTCAATATAAATTACCTAAAGCAGGAATGCAAGATTATAATAAAGAAATAAAGTGAAGCGATAAAGCACACCACAAACACAAGGATTTATAGTGGTTCGGTGCTAACCTTGCACCTACATCCACTCCCCAAGATCCTACTTGGGAATTTCAATCCACTATCCTTTGTATTCAACCCGAATACAAAACGTCGGAAACTCCGACACTAGCTATCCCAAGTTAGATCACTTATTTTTCGGGTACAAGTAAACCCAAAACACTCCGATTTCAGGTTCGGATCAACCTTTCCTTGTTTTGGAAATCCTCCAAAAACAAGAACAAAAACTCACAAAGAGTTAGAAAATTTAGAGCACAAATTAATACAATAACAGCTCCTTAAATGAGCGAATATAACAATAAAAGCTTTACTCAAATGAAGAACCCCTTTTTCGGAATTTCTCAAAGTGGATGAATGCTTGAATGCTTGAGAAGAGGTTGATTGTTGATTGAAGATCTTTTGAAAGCTTTGAACGATCTCTAGATCAAGGTTGAAACAATAGGCGTGAAAATTCTCTCCTTGAAAGATCTTGCTTTTCTCTTTCACAATCTCTCTGGTATATTATGGATCCTCTCTCTTTTTCTTTTTGGATTTTTCGTTGATCTCAGGCTTTTTTTTTTTTTTTTTGCAAATTTTGGATCCTTTCTTCTGTTCTTCTCTCTCTTTCTCTGCTCCTCGTCTCTTTTGATTTCACGTTTGATCCGCTATTTAATCTGCAATTTCTTTCACCATTTAAAGCATTTTGTAGCATTAGAAGCAAGAGAAAACAATTTAGGTAGATAAAGAGCCGTTAGAGGATTTTTAGGAAGCATAAATGGCAATTAAAATGGGCAAAAAAATAGCCATTGCTGACATTTCCTATCGCAGGGGTCGACTCATGAGTCGACTCATGCTTCAGGGGTCGACTCATGAGTCGACCTCTGTTGCAAAAACCAGAGAATGCTTTTCTGGAATTTCTTGGCTCAAATTAGCAGGGGTCGACTCATGAGTCGACTCATGCCTTGTGGGTCGACTCATGAGTCGACTCACAGGTCGTGCCAAGCCAGAAAACTAGCATGCCAAGAAGAATTTTTGCGTGCCAATCAGCTCACAGTGCCATGAGTTGACTCATGAGTCGACTCATGCACTTCAAACCTTCATAACTTCAAGAATATAAGTCCAAACACAATGAAATTTTCACCAATAGATTTTAAATCATTTGTTCTACCAAATGGTACTATCAAATCAGGATTTCAGTGAAATTTCGATTTTGCCCTTGAAGAGCATAAGGACTTTTTCATTTTAAAATTATTTGTATCCCTTCAATCTGCTTTGTAATCATCAAAATCAATCTAGGAGCAACAATCTCCCCCTTTTTGATGATGACAAAATATTTGAACAAAAATACTTATGTTAATGCATTAATTTTAAAAGAATCCATTATAGGTGTATATGCTTGAAAAAGTATGATTCTTTTGGCATGTAATATAAATGCAAAAATAGTTTGTCCATTTTCTTAAAGATTTGAAAAGGGTATTAGATCATTTTGAGCAAGAGAAGATAAATAACTTTTGTAATGTATCAGAGCAAGAAAAATAATTTTTACAATGATATCAGAAAAGATTTTATAATGTATCGGAGCAAAAAAATTTTATAATATATCAGAGAAAATTTCACAGTGTATTAGAGCAAATGTCAGAGAAAATTTCACACTGTATCAGAGCAAAAAAATATATATTAGAGAAACTTTCTCACTGTATCAGATCAAATGTTATAATTTATCAGAGAAACCTTCACACTGTATCGGATTAAATTTTATCATGTATCAGAGCAAGTTAAAAGAAATTGTAGGGTGTATCAGAGTAAAACAAATTTCTTAAGATGTATCAAGGTGAATAAAATTTCAAAAGATGTATCAGAGCAAGTTTGAATTTTGAAATATATCAGAGCATAAAAAATACTTATTTGCATTGTACTTATGATTTTGCTTTGATGGATAACTTTTTGTTTAAGTTCTGTCTGATACCAAATTTCGATACCAAATTTCTCAAAGTTTTGTTTAATCTTTCAATCCTTGTTTTTGTTTAATTTCTCCAATATTTATTTAATTTCTTTAATATTTGTTTTAATCTCTCCAATCTTTGTTTTTGTTTAATTTTTCTTTTTTCTCATAATTTAGGGTTTTGCTTTTTGTCTAATTTCAATTTTTATTTTTGTTTAATTTCTCTCCCTTTTTGACATCATCACACATAGTTAACTCTTCCTTTTCTTTTTCTGAAATATTCATTATTTTCTTCCTCTTTAGAGTTTTTCACAGATGTTTGCTCCCCCTTAATATAGCAATTATCAACAGCAAACAATAACAAGGAGAAGATAATATTTCAACAAGAAGAAAATATATAACCAAAATATGATCATTACAAAGAGGTAGAAATATAGGTAAAAGATGATTCCATTAATATCATAATTGTTTCAATACATAGTTCTTAAAATTCAACCAGCTAATTTCAATACATGGCCCTGAGGTATAGATCCTAGAACAAGATACTAACTCCTAGGACCTAGTAAAGATCAAGATAAGTCAATGATCGGAGTCATCAGATATAGGGTGAGGAGATGATGGATCAGAAGTGCGTCCTCTACCCCGTCTGCCTCTACCACGAGTAGGAGAACGAGATGAACTGGGTGGCTGAGAACGCTGAGATGCTAGGGACTGAACAGAAAGGGTGAGTCTAATAGAATCAAGTACGTTCAGTGCTTTGGAAACAAATTGAAGTAGAGCAGTGAACTGGGTGGTAGCATGCTCACTCGATCCTCGGATCTCTTTCCTCAGTAATTCATATCCACCTTCTAGAGCTCCTCTGAGCCTGCTAGCCTCTGCAGTGAGGTCTGTGACCTCAATAGTTGACTCCTGTGGCTGGGGATGGGCCAATGCAAGGACTTGCCCCTGCAAGTCAAGAACTCTGCCAGTAAGTCTCCAGACTGTATCCTCAAGCTGCTGTATCCTGATGGACTGATCTGAAATCATCTGAAATACAGTGGAGATGTGGGGAGTAATGGTCTGATCAGAAGAGGTAGCTCCAGGTGCAAAAGAAGTACTACTCCACTGGCTAGACAGCAAAGAAGCCACACGCTGTGAAATATGCTCGATCTGATCGTCAGCCAGTCTGAACTCTGAATGAGATGCTCTGCTCTCTGGCTGATACACTGGTGTGGGCATCCTAGTAAACTCAGAAGGGCCAGCCTCAGTATCAGGAATGAACTGGGTATCTGGTGAAGCTGCCCTGAAGTCATGTACAGGAGAAGATGGACCTTCTTCTTCTACTCTGCCTTCAGTTCTGTCTTCAGCTCTTTCCTCAGCTCTCTCCTCAGCTCTTTCTTCAGAGCCCTTGATCCAACCACCAACAGTCTTTGTAATTCCCATTCGGTGCAGGCTGTGTTGGTTGAAAGTGTCCACATGTGAGAGCTTGGTAGGTGTCTCCCCCTCACAGCTAACTCCAAACCTCCTGAATACTCTAGTAAGAGCCATACCATATCTGTTCAAAGTTTCTCTCATGGCCTCTATCATAAGTGCGGGGAGGTTTAGGGGGGTCTGAGTGATGACATGAAACATGACACATACATCTCTGCCAGACAGTAAGTCATGTCTACCACTCCTAGGAAAGAAGAGTTTTGAAACTATCTGATGCAGGACCCTCATCTCAATGGACAATAGCTTTGCTTCCAATTTGTTTAAACTTCCTGAAAAAGTTTCTCCTAAGATAATTCTGATCCCTTCTTCTTTAATTGGGAGTTCCATATATGAGTATCCTTCACTAGGCAACTGAAGTATTTCTCCCAATATCCTAGGATCCAAGCATATGTCAATCCCCTTTACAGTTGAAGTCACTGACCCATTTCCATAATTTAGGTTCTGGTAGAACTCTCTGACTAGATCAACATAGGTGACTTCCTTAAGGGAGCAGTAAAGTTCCCATCCTTGATTTTTGATCTTGGTAGCAAAAGTAAAGCCTTCTTTCTCAAAGAACCGAAAGTCTATGTTTTTCCCGGTTTCTACTTTTCTATCAGAAAGAGGATTTACACTGGGGCTTATTGAGGATTGAGAGGGACCTTGAGCAGGTACTGAAACTGGAGTGGAAACACTAGAAAACTGAGCATGCCTTTTCTTTCGGACAATTTCCTCAAGCTCTCGGATTGATTTCCTTCTTTGGGGAAGTTTCATTTTTGGAGCCATATCCAATAAAGTAGCAGACAAGGAGACTTGAATTCAGTGGAGGAGGGATCACAAGAGAATAAAGAGAGATTTTGGAGGAGAAAAGAAGCGGATTTTGAATGAACGGTGAAGTTCTAGGGCACGTTCCACCCACGCCGAGCAATGCGAGAAAGCACGAGAAATCTCTTTTCCAAGGAGGTGATTTTTGGTGGAGAGTAGGAGGGAGAATTGCCTCAGAATTGATCCTTGGATTTGGAGCAAGAAGAGTTGGAGAAGACGGCTTTTGGAAGAAGAACGATGGGAAGATGAGTCGTCTCATGAACAGGGTTTCCCGTTTAAAAACAATGAACCCGATGGAAGTTTGTGGGATTTACAAGTTTGCCATTGAGTCGACTCATGGGGGTCGACTCATGAAGTTCAGAAAATCAGGAAAAATGTGAATAAATTTCAAAAAAATTGAAATTTTGGGAGAAGGAATTTTGCTCAATGATAAGTTTTTAGAGTGATAAATCTGAGCTTTTAGGACCAGGATAGATGTTGAAAATTGAGTTCTAAGAGTTTTTGACATCTATTCTTTGGAAATTGAGAAATTTCAGACAAATGGATCTAGAATTCCTAGTTTTCTCCTAATTTCACAGAATCTATCCTCACTAAGGGCCTTTGTAAAGATATCGGCTAATTGATTTTCAGTGCAAACATATTCAAGAATTACATTTTTGTTTTGAACATGTTCTCTTATAAAATGATGTCTTATTTCAATATGTTTGGATCTTGAGTGTTGTATTGGATTTTTAGATAGATTTATGGCACTTGTATTATCACATTTTATTGGTGTTTATTAAGTTTGATTCCAAAATCTTCGAGTTGTTGCTTAATCCACAAGATTTGAGCACAACAACTTCCGGCTGCAATGTATTCGGCCTCAGCCGTAGACAGTGCCACCGAATTTTGTTTCTTGCTAAACCATGAGATTAGGTTTACTCCAAGAAATTGGCAAGTTCCACTTGTGCTTTTTCTATCTAATTTACATCCAGCAAAATCAGCATCTGAAAATCCTAACAAATTAATTTGTGAGTCCTTAGAGTACCATAACCCTATAGTTTGTGTACCATTTAAGTATCTAAGGATTCTTTTAACAGCATTCAAATGAGATTCCTTAGGATTAGATTGATATCTTGCACATAAGCAAACACTAAACATGATATCAGGCCTACTTGCAGTTAAATATAATAATGAGCCAATTATACCTCTGTAGTATTTTAAGTCTACGCTTTTACCTTCATCATCCTTGTCAAGCTTACTTGAGGGACTCATTGGTGTGCCAATTGGTTTGCAGTTCTCCATTCCAAATCTTTTGAGTAGTTCCTTGGTGTACTTGCTTTGGGTGATGGAGATTCCCTCTTTTGATTGTTTGATTTGGAGTCCGAGGAAGAAGGTGAGTTCTCCCATCATGCTCATCTCGAACTCTCCCTGCATAAGCTTAGCAAAGTCTTGACAAAGGGATTCATTAGTAGACCCAAAAATTATGTCATCCACATAAATTTGTATAATTAGCATATCATTTTAGTTTCTTTTAATAAATAGGGTTGTATCTACATTGCCTCTTGAGAAACCATTATTTAGTAGAAATTTGCTTAGCCTTTCATACCATGCTCTAGGTGCTTGTTTTAGACCATATAAAGCTTTATTTAATCTAAAGACATGATTGGAAAAGCATGATTTTCAAATCCAGGGGGTTGTTCTACATATACTTCTTCAGAAATATATCCATTTAAAAATGCACTTTTAACATCCATTTGAAATAGTTTGAATTTCATAAAGCAAGCATAAGCAAGTAGAAGTCTAATGGCTTCTAATCTAGCAACAGGTGCAAAGGTTTCATCAAAATCAATTCCTTCTTCTTGATTATATCCCTTAGCAACCAGTCTTGCTTTATTTTAATTACATTTTCATGCTCATCTAATTTGTTTCTAAAGACCCATTTTGTACCAATTATTGAATAATCTTTAGGTCTTTTCACTAAGGTCCAAACATTATTTCTTTCAAATTGATTAAGTTCTTCTTGCATAGCATTAATCCAGTTATGATCATTTTCAGCTTCTTCAAAAGTTTTAGGTTCAAGTTGAGATACAAATGCACAATGATTAAGTACATCTCTAAGTGAAGAACGGGTTTTTACCCCATGCATAGGATCACCAATTATTAACTCCTTAGGGTGGTTGTGAACATACCTCCATTCCATGGGTAAGTCATTTGTACCTTGAGGTTGTTCTTGAATTTCTTCACCTTTCTCATTTTGTTTGACTTCTTGATCCTTGTCTTCTGGAGTTGCTGAGTCTTTCAGAGTGATCTCCTTCATACCTTCTATTAGTAGATCTGCATCATCAACACCCTCATTCTTCCTTGAAGGAAGATCGTTAGATTCATCAAAAACAACATGTATGGACTCCTCAACTACTAAAGTTCTTTTGTTGAACACTCTAAATGCTTTACTAGTGGAGGAGTAACCTAGAAAGATTGCTTCATCTGATTTTGCATCAAATTTACCAAGTTTTTCTTTGCCATTATTTAATACAAAACATCGGCAACCAAAAATATGAAAATATGCAATATTTGGTTTTCTTCCTTTCCAAAGTTCATAGGGGGTTTTCTTTAAAAATTGTCCAATTAAAGTATGATTTAAAATGTAACATGCTGTGTTAATAGCTTCTGCCCAAAAATATCTTGGAAGGTTGCTTTCACAAAGCATGGTACGGGCCATTTCTTCTAAGGTTCTGTTTTTCCTTTCAACTACCCCATTCTGTTGGGGTGTCCTGGAGCAGAGAAGTTATGGCCAATTCCATTTTCATCACAAAAATTTTCAAAATCTTGATTTTAAATTCTGTTCCATGATCACTTCTAATATTTTGAATTGAAAACCCTTTTTCATTAGTGACTTTTCGATGAAATTTAGTGAAAATTTGAAAAGTTTCATTTTTGTGAGCTAAAAAGAAAACCCAAGTAAAACGAGAGTAATCATCAATTATTACAAATCCATATCGTTTTCCTCCTAGACTAGTGGTTCTAGTTGGTCCAAATAAATCCATATGTAAGAGCTCTAAAGGTCTAAAGTTGAAACAGTGTTTTTGGATTTAAATGATACTCTAGTTTGTTTACCTAATTGGCATGCATCACAAATTCTATCCTTTTCAAAATTCAGTTTTGGCAAACCGAGAACTAAATCCTTTTTAATTAATTTTGAAAGAGAATGCATGCTAATGTGTGCAAGTCTAGATGCCACAGCCAACTAGTCTCATTTATTTTAGCACTTAAGAAACTAGGCATTGCATGTCTAATTTAGTTAAATCATTCAAGTCTACCATATAAACATTGTCATGCCTATGTCCTATAAATTTAATGCCATCGTTAATAGGACTCGTCACAATGCAAACAGATGATTCAAAACTTACTTTATATCCTTTATCACAGAATTGACTAATGCTAAGTAAGTTATGCTTTAAACCTTTAACTAATAAAACATTCTCAATGTATTTGGAGGGAGTGATACCAATGTTACCTATCCCGATGATCTTTCCTTTGCCATTATCTCCAAAGGTGACCATCCCTCCATCCTTAGCATCAAGCGTGATGAATTGTGATTCATCACCAGTCATGTGTCTCGAGCATCCGCTGTCAAGATACCATTTCCTGTTTCCTTCTTGGGATGCTAGACACACCTGCAAGCAAAGGTCACGTTTCTGTCTTAGGTACCCAAGCTTTCTTGGGTCCTTTCAGGTTAGTCAGAATGGTTCCTTTTGGAACCCATATTTTCTTTGTGTTTGCATATTTGTTAATAAGACATGAGTATGATTTATGTCCTATTCTTCCACATTTAAAACAAGTAATATTTGTAGACTTGTTACTTGAATAATTTACATAAATATCTTTCAGAAATTTTTGTTTCTTCAGGGGTTTATAACCAAGTCCAGCCTTATCATATATAGCTTTCTGATTTTCAAGGATCATATTTAGTTTGTTTGAACTTAAGGTGAACTTATCTACTATAGATTTCAGCTTGTTCATTTCATCCTTTAAGTTTTGATTTTCTTGAATCAAGGTGAATTTTTCAATTGAAAGATTTTCAGCTTGTTTCACTAAGGACTGATTTTCCAATTTCAGCTCTTTGTTTTTCTTCCCTAGTTTCTTTAATTCATCAATTGAATCATAGAATGCTTCATGCAATTCTTCAAAAGTAAATTCACTAGTGGATTCAGAAGTTACCTCATTTTCATGTGCCATCAGGCACAGATTGGCTTGTTCTGTTGAGGTTTCCTCGTCGGAGCTTGAGTCATCACTCACACTCCAGGTCGCCATCATTGCCTTCTTTTTGAACTTCTTTGGACCTTTCTTCAATTGTGGACATTCGGATCTGAAATGTCCTGGCTTCTTGCACTCGTAGCATATAGGGGTTGATCTTTCTCCTTTTCTTTGCTTTGATCCCCTTTTGTGAATTTCTTTCTCATCCCCTGTTTCTTTTTCTTAGAAACTTCTTAAATTTCGGGTGATGAGAGCCATCTCTTCATCCTGATCTTCATCTTCAGAGTCATCCGTTTCATAATCAGGCGAAGTTGTGGATTTGAGGGCAATGGTTCTTTTCTTTTTGACTTCATCCTCTTGATGTTGCTTCATGCTAAGTTCATGAGTCATCAAGGATCCAAGAAGCTCTTCTAGAGGTAGAGTGTTCAAGTCCTTTGCTTCTTGGATGGCAGTCACCTTGGCTTCCCAAGTTCTTGGCAGTGACCTGAGAATCTTTCTTACAAGTTCACTGTTAGTATAAGATTTGCCAAGACTCTTTAAACCATTGATTATATCAGTAAAATGAGTAAACATAGCAGTTATGGACTCATCATGCTCTATTTTGAACAATTCATATTTATGTACAAGCATGTTTATTTTAGACTCTTTTACTTGATTTGTTCCCTCATGGGTGACTTCTAACCTATTCCATATTTCTTTAGCAGATGCACAAGTAGAAATGCGATTAAATTCACTTGCATCTAGTGCACAATAAAGAACATTCATGGCTTTGGCATTTAATTGTGCCAATTTCTTGTCAACCTCATCCCATTTTTTCTCGGGTTTGGTTGACTCCTCACCATCTATAATCTTGGTGGGTGTGTGAGGACCATTCACTATGATACTCCACATATCATAGTCGAGTGCTTGTATGAAAATCTTCATCCGAGCTTTCCAATAGGTGTAATTAGACCCATTGAAAAGTGGAGGTCGGTTTGTTGATTGCCCCTCGGCTAGAGAAGTACCAACATGGGTTGCCATAGATCTTTGGCTCTTTGATTATTAGATCAAAGAAGGGCTAGAGCACCGGCTCTGATACCACTTGTTGCCCAGCAATGCAACCCAAGAGGGGGGGGTGAATTGGGTTTCTAAAAATTTTAAGCCCAACAGATTACTTATGAAGATCAAAACAAAGACTTTAATTCAATATAAATTACCTAAAGCAGGAATGCAAGATTATAATAAAGAAATAAAGTGAAGCGATAAAGCACACCACAAACACAAGGATTTATAGTGGTTCGGTGCTAACCTTGCACCTACATCCACTCCCCAAGATCCTACTTGGGAATTTCAATCCACTATCCTTTGTATTCAACCCGAATACAAAATGTCGAAAACTCCGACACTAGCTATCCCAAGCTAGATCACTTATTTTTCGGGTACAAGTAAACCCAAAACACTCCAATTTCAGGTTCGGATCAACCTTTCCTTGTTTTGGAAATCCTCCAAAAATAAGAACAAAAATTCACAAAGAGTTAGAAAATTTAGAGCACAAATTAATACAATAACAGCTCCTTAAATGAGCGAATATAACAATAAAAGCTTTACTCAAATGAAGAACCCCTTTTTCGAAATTTCTCAAAGTGGATGAACGCTTGAATGCTTGAGAAGAGGTTGATTGTTGATTGAAGATCTTTTGAAAGCTTTGAACGATCTCTAGATCAAGGTTGAAACAATAGGCGTGAAAAATTCTCTCCTTGAAAGATCTTGCTTTTCTCTTTCACAATCTCTCTGGTATATTATGGATCCTCTCTCTTTTTCTTTTTGGATTTTTCGTTGATCTCAGGCTTTTTTTTTTTTTTTGCAAATTTCGGATCCTTTCTTCTGTTCTTCTCTCTCTTTCTCTGCTCCTCGTCTCTTTTGATTTCACGTTTGATCCGCTATTTAATCTGCAATTTCTTTCACCATTTAAAGCATTTTGTAGCATTAGAAGCAAGAGAAAACAATTTAGGTAGATAAAGAGCCATTAGAGGATTTTTAGGAAGCATAAATGGCAATTAAAATGGGCAAAAAAATAGCCGTTGCTGACATTTCCCGTCGCAGGGGTCGACTCATGAGTCGACTCACGCTTCAGGGGTCGACTCATGAGTCGACCTCTGTTGCAAAAACCAGAGAATGCTTTTCTGGAATTTCTTGGCTCAAATTAGCAGGGGTCGACTCATGCCTTGTGGGTCGACTCATGAGTCGACTCACAGGTCGTGCCAAGCCAGAAAACTAGCATGCCAAGGAGAATTTTTGCGTGCCAATCAGCTCACAGTGCCATGAGTTGACTCATGAGTCGACTCATGCACTTCAAACCTTCATAACTTCAAGAATATAAGTCCAAACACAATGAAATTTTCACCAATAGATTTCAAATCATTTGTTCTACCAAATGGTACTATCAAATCAGGATTTCAGTGAAATTTTAATTTTGCCCTTGAAGAGCATAAGGACTTTTTCATTTTAAAATTATTTGTATCCCTTCAATCTGCTTTGTAATCATCAAAATCAATCTAGGAGCAACAGTTTGGATTCAAATAAAGAAACTTAAGAGTCCTTATTGGAATAGGACTTCTCCCTGTGCTAATCCAGTTTGCATGTCATATATCTCCATGCACAAAATTATTTTGTATGAGATTTTTTGACACCAAAGAGTCCTTTCCTTATCTATCTCACATCCAAATATAATTTAGTTTTGATAAAAGAAAGATTTTAAAATTAGATTTCAAAATATTTCTTATCAGGAGAATCTGTTCTCATCCAAATCAACCTCTTTACGCCAATAAATTTATTTCTCCTTATATGTGCAATATTTTGAGGAGATTTTTTATGAGAGATTAGCTGGAGAATTAGTTTACCATAAAAAAATATACAAAGAGGTTTCCATATTTTTTTGATATATTTTGAGATGTGGTATTATGAAGGGAAGCAGAATCCTATAAGAGTCCAAGATCACTAGGACTCTTCACCCCACCTCCTTACATGCCTATAAAAGGGACTTTTATAGTTTTTTTTATGTGTGTAAGATACTGAAAGAGAATTTATCATGTGGTGAAAGTTTGGGCATGGTTCATGGTGTGAAAAATAGAGAGGAGGGTCCTCTCTCTTGGGGTGTGCGCAAAAATCTAAATTTCAGATTTTTGATCTTTTGGATTTGGGAAGAGAGAATAAATTAGAAGAAAATTATTTTCTTCTCTATCTTTTTTTTACCTCTTCATCTCCTCTAAAAGTTAATCTTCAACCTTTGAAAAGATTCTAGAGATTTAAAGAAAGGATCCAGATCGACCAAGAAGAAGATCTTCGCATGAGCTAGCACTCCCTTGAAGATTGGTCAGATCGGGGCTTCGAGTGGATTTCTCGTAGAGGTCGGATGCATTTGCGGCTGTGAGCAACCAGTAAGGATCTTATCTACCATATTTTCAATAGTGGTGATCGTCAACTCACACTTAGGTATCGAGTTTTGAACTCAAATTAGAAGTAGATGTGATCTACTGCTCACATGCATGTATGCTAATTTTATCTTCAGTATTTTTTAGATTTTATATGCAACACAACATGTCATAGATCCTAGAGTAGGTTGATTTGATGATTAGATCATATGTATGTTAGATTAATTTGATTAATCTAGTTGTCTTTTGTTATAATTTTTTCGAAAAAAATTTGAAATACATGCATGAAATCGCCTACACATCTCAACAGTTGCTAGAGAATAATTTACACTGAGTGTGACCAACACGAGAAACCACTTGGATGTCTACTCACTCATCAGTAGTTTTCTCGATGCTGCAATAGTGTGACTGGTTCTTTGACTTACGGTGTGTTGACTATTTGCAGCGAGGCTACTTAGTTTGACTGCATATTTTTTTGATCTCTAGTCATTCAGATCTTTACTGTATATATTGGCTATTGTAGGTTTAGATTCACTGTTTAGAGTAGAATACACCTAGATAAAATCTATCGATCTTGATTAAAAAGAAGTAGTCTTATGTGATTTACAAAACTGAGTTCAGAAAATCTCTAGCCAGAGCAAGAGTAAATATTGAAAAAAAAATTTCACGAGATTCACGGATGAACTCAAGTTGAGTCAATCTGGCATACGACTGATGATGGGGTTTGACGAGTTCTCCATGACCTCCATCTAGTTGGAACTCATGATAAAGGGATTGTATCACGCGATAACTACACCTAAAGATTCATCTTTTTTATTCTATTGGATTGCCATTACATGCTACTAGACATCATTGGTGGATCGTTAGAACTCATTAGGCTCATTTTTGGAGCAATGATCCTTGTTGAGTTGAGTCAGAATCATTTCAGCCCATCGAAAGGAGTTTCGATGATAACTTGATGGAGATCACGGTATATCTCACTACCAGACAGAATAGAACCTGAGGGCTCACACACAAAAGAAGCATGATCTGATTAATTGATTGGATTATATTCGAATTATCAATCAGATTGATAATTTAAATTTTAAAAACTGTTAATTTGTAAGTGTTACAGTTTTGGCAGCCGCTAATTGTTAGCGTAGAGACTTAATTGTAAGTATTTTAATTTATTTTAGGGCTAATTAAATTATAGATTAAGTCTTAATTAATTTAAATTAGATTTAATTTAATAAAATTTAATTTAATTTAATGCTAATTAGATTTAATTATCCAAATTAGATTTGGATTTCAAGCTTGATAAGATCAGGTTTGACAGCCTTTCGAATTTGATTCGATTCGGACTCAATTTGAATCTAATTGAGACCTAATCTAAATCAAATCAACTATGACTCATAGAGCTTAAGTTCTCTGAGACTCTCTCTCTAAATCTTATACAGAAAGAGAGAGGGTGCACATGGAGACATGCCCCCTTTTTCTTCTTGCGCGTGTGAAAGATAAGGGGGTGCCAATAGTTGGCTCCCCACCTTATCTGGGATTCTCTCTCCCCTTTGACTCATTCTTTCTTTTATATATAATTTAAAAGAAAAAATATGTTCGATGAGGATTAGTTTTTGGGTGTGGGATATCATTTTTGTGCAACAAAAATTTTGAAAAAAAGGGGTGTGTGCTTGATGTTGTGCGTGAGATAACTTCCTTCTTTCATCTCCTATCTCAACACATCTTATCCCTTCTTTTTGATATGAAACCCTAAGATCAAATGAGATTAGATCCATTAGGACATTAGGGAGTGGTTAGGCATGGAATTATTGTTTTGTGCGCTAAAATAAAATGTGAGGGAGAGGGCGTGCGTGTAAGAGAAATTAAGCAATCCTTTCTTGTCGTGGGTGTGGTCCTTAACACCCACTCTTCCTTCTCCCTTCACCCAAATACCCAAAATTTGATGTGATCAGATCTAAGAAGAGAGAAAAAGAGAGAGAGAAAGAGAAGAAGAAGAAAAGTTTTTCTTCTCTTTTTGATGATCTGGTTTAGATCCCGTCAGATCTGCACGAAAGAGTTTGCGCAGCCTTCATCTTCTTTGAGTGTAGGAAGAGGATTCAGATCCAAGGCTGACGAGCGAGATCTGTAAAGTGCTAGCATATCGATGATCTCGATGCTCCGATCAGACATCTTTATGTGGATACCAACAGAGATCGGGTGCATGTGCGGTTACGATCGGAACCTCAAACATCCACAGGATCTAAAGGTATGGAGATCAGACCTCTGATTTTCTTTTACTGATGATTATTTTCTTTTTAGATTTTAGATCAAGATCACATGTTCATGTTAAGATCCTAAGCATATTTTTTAGATCTGATTTGGTATGTGTATTAAATTAAAAAGATTTTAATTTAATTTACTTCTGCTACAGAAAATACTTTGCAAAATTTTTAAACTACACATACGAAACCACAATGCTTTCTAACAGTGGTATCAGAGCACAGATTTTGATACAAACATGAAAATCTTTCAGATCTAAAATTTAATTTATAAAAATTAGATCTAAAGATTAGTTAGATGATAGACATCATTCTGAAATAAGATTATCCTAGCATAACCCTGCTATGCTGAAAGGTTGTCTTAGAATGGTGTAGAATATTAATTAATTGTAGATCTGAATTTTTTGTATATTATAATATGATTATATGATTATTTTGAATCTAAAATTATTTTAGACTTGAAATAAATCATGAGTTATTTAGATCTAAAATTAGTTTTAGATTTGAATATATTAATTAGGGTTTAATTTGGATCTAGTATGATTGCTGAAATTATTTCAAACATGCATAGATTCAAAATTATTGTTCATATGTCTGACATATAAAAGATAATTAGATCTGATTTTTAATTGATTACATATATGATATGTTTGATTAATCTCTTAGTAGCTTAGTAATCAAATTAGGATAATCACCATGGCCGTCTGATCATAAGAAGATGAAGGGATTAAATCCCCTCTCTTGTTCATTCGATGGGTTTCTCTTATGACGTGTAGGGATGTCAATTGTAATATTTTCTATGAAGATGAATAGTAAATGAAAAATTATATGTGATATATATTTTAGATTTAAATCAAATTATGTATATATTTTTATATATTTTAGATCATTAAATATTATATATGATATATTATTTTGACACACGATCTAAAACTTAATTTCTGTAAAATTCTAGATCCAAAATCCTATGTTAGGTTTGCATGAAACCATAAAATTGTGACTGGCATGCCCGTGGAGTCGACTTGACTCTCGATTGGATCAACTTGAGTGCTTGGTGAGTTGACTTATTTTGTTAGAGTCAACTTGAAACCCTGACGGATCAGCTTATTTGCTGATGAGCCAACTCAATAATACAGGCTAAGTCTATAGTTTTTTATTTGTCTCCATATTGTGTCGATTCACTATGACAAATCGATTCATGTACCAAGACGAGTCCACTCGATTCTACAGACAGCAAAATTGTATAAGATACAATATAAATAGTTTAGATCAGAAATTATTTTGAGATCTAAACTTAAACCCATGTACATAATGCACTTAATTGAGAATTAAGATTCGAATTATAAGATCTAAAATTATGAATTTAAGATCTAAATTTCAATGCATAAAATACAGTCTTCAGGTATGGGTTGAACAAATTAGGTTTAGAGACTAAACTATAACTAGGATCATTAATTAGATCAGGTTAGAACCTTTTTCGATTTTGAGAAGTTGATCAAACCTAATCAAGAGTTGGTTGGAATTAGGTCAAAGGAGCTCAAAACTGAGTTTAGTTGTAGTTGATCAAATTGATTTACATGTGATGTGAATTGATTAAATCAAAATTGAATTTGACTCGGTGGCTCGAGCTCGAGTCTATAGGTTAACCTGATTGATTCTAATCAACCAATTTAGTGTCTAAGGCAAGTCTTAGATAGTGATTTTTTAATTGGTTTCATTGTCTGATCTAGCTAATTCATTGGTGTCTAAGAAAAGCAACCGGGGGACCCCCTCTCATCTTCACTTATCTGACCATTTTGGAAGATTATATTTTGTATTTGATCATTTATTGATTCGAGTTCACCCATGCCAACTAGGTTGGTCAAACATAAGATGTGCTGACCCAAACCAGATTAGTCATTACATTAGATATATGTGACTAATTAAAAGAGACTTGAACCTAAATCTTTTCACTAAATATTAAGTCTACTGATCTTCCACTATTGTAGAGATGCGGATGCCTTTTATGATGTTGATCATTCTCGACCGATTATAGTGGTTCGATTGTATCGAGAAGGCACAACTACTCTATTGGTATTAGATGCCTTGGGGTAAAGATAAGATTGGACCCAATAACTATTAGGTGAGGGATCCAATGATGGCTTTGCACCACTGGTGAATGGTGGGTTGAACTTAACTAAGAAATATGCCAATAACTTTAGGTGAGGTCACAGAACTTAGAGATTATGTTGCTGCAATATGCTTAGAGAAGCATCTAAACAAAGACTTATTCATGCATTGGTATACATGTCATCAATAACTGTTAGGTGAGGTACCGTACATCGATGGGACTGCAGCACCCACTAGAATCACTTATCATGTTAGGATTTTTATTTCTCCACTCGAGGAGTGTGAGAGATTTGAAAAATTAATGGGAGCCTTTGTTAGTTTTTGAAGTTCTTAGAATAAACTATTACAAGTACAATCATCTAATTAAATCTTTACTCTCTATGGTTTATTTTTTAGCTTCTAACCCTCTAGCTCAAATCCTGAATATCAATCACTTAATCAAAATCAATTATATATTCTAGCTCAAAAATCTAAGAATAGTTTTTAGCTTTTAGAAATTAAGCCATGTTCTTGACCAAGTTCACCCAATATCATCAGCATATCCAATCCATAGTCAACGAGCTATACTTGACAAATAGTTAGACATTGATAATTAGGTTAGATGCTATAAATTGGAGTCCATGATTGATGAACTCTAATATATGCATAAGAACATGTAGACTGTCATTGATATGTTGATTCATCTATAACAGTTGTGAGATGATCAGAGTCATATAGTGCATGAGATGCATGATGGGCAGTTTATCCATGATCATTGTTTGACAATGATCAAAGACATTGAAGAGCTTGAGAAGCTCAACGTGACTATGCATAAGAACTTGCTAATAAATTTGATCTTGCAATATCTGATTTATATAGATAGTTTATGAAACTATTATATAAATGAATATTATAGCACCTTAACAGAACTGGTCTATATGCTGGTAACTAATGGATCTCAAAAAATTCAGAGGTACATACTTGGAGAACCTAAAGAAATATTGACATACCTTTAGAAGGTATGTCGAATTACTCAAATCTGATCTTATGATTTTCTCTTTTTCACTAGACTCTAGTGCATATTATGTATTTTAATATAGGGTCTAAGAAAGGAAGAGGGCTGAGGGAAGGTGAAGTGACTCTTTTGGATCGGCAATGGTGCAAAAGTTGCACTGTGGCCATAGGCACCTAACCTCGATGATTATCGTTTAGATTTAGTTCTTTATCATTTGCATGGTGATGCATTTGTAAACTTATTTGAATAAATAGTGAATGTCATTGGGTCTAAGAGATCTAAAACCAAATAACCTAAAGTATATAGATGGTTCTTTTGGCTAGGTCATGTATGAGAAGAAATAATTTGCCGACTGAAGAAAAATGGGCCTTTAGGCTCATTGACTGTTAAATCATATCTAGTCTATGAATCATCTCTTTGAGAATTAATAATCAAGCTATTCTTTATGGGACAAAGGGATAGGACTGCTGAAATACTTATCCTAGTACACAGATGTGCATGGTCCATTTAATGAGCCAGACTAGGAGGTTATCTTTATTTCATTACCTTTATTGATGATCAGTCATGGTATAGGTATGTGTATGAGATACAAATCTAAAGACTTTGAAAGGTTCAAAGAATTCAGATGTGAAGTAAAAAAGTAAATCAAAAAAATTTTAAAGGTACTTCGATCAGATTGAATGCGCAATATCAAATAGAAAATTTGTCGGTTATCTAAAGAGAATGGCATAGTTTCATGATAGAATTCTCCTTGTACACCTCAGCTCAATGGGATATCTGTGAGGAGCAATGGCACTGTATGAGATATGGTCCGATCCATTATGAACATCACTAATTTAACTATTATTTCTTTAGGAACAAGATTTAATTTTTAAAATTTAAATTAGATTCCCTCTAAAGCTGGTTTCACCACACCATATGAGATATGTATGATGGATAGGTTAGAGGATAGATTTGTGAGAGCTCGTTTATGAGATATTCCAAAAGGGTTTGGGATGTCACTTTCTTTTCTCAGTGGTTCACAACGTGATTGTGAGCAATCATACTATTTTCTTAGAAATAGTGATGAAAGAATAATATCTTACAAGCCAATTGCATACGAGATGTGATAGGATATTTTTTATAATTTATCTTCCAAACTCATGTAATTGACATTAATATTTTTAATAAAATAGATATTTTTGATTCATTATATGCTGCATCTTTTTATTCTTAAGATTATAATGAACCTCATAGGTCCGGATAATAGCTTTAGGGCTGTGATGAGATCACGTCAGTGAGACCTAAATCTTTGATAGCCATGACCTAAAATATTTTCAATCGTTGGTTCATTGAATCAGAGATCAATGATACCGAAAAGACTGCCATGTCCTATGTATACTTAGAAATAAGGGTGGTTGATCTCACAACCACTTGTGTGGTGACACTAACACAAGGATATAGGTGCTCATTAGAGAATGAGTGTTAGAAAGAGAAGGGTAGATTACATGCATCTATTTCAAAACTATTTTAAAATTGTAGTGGAATAAAATAAATTAACTAATTTTATCATGTATTAAATTAGATCTAAAACCTTCTCTAACATGAATCTAAGATATATAAAATCTAAAATTAATTTATGAGATCAGATCTCATACCTTATCGCAGGTGGAAGAGCTCCATAGTCGATGATCAAAAACTTGATAGATTCTCGAGCCACGCAAACACTCAGCCTCTACAGGTATCCACACGAGATCTGATCTGATCTGAGACTTCTCAATCTCCTCAGAATGCTAGCTCCCTTATAGAGAACATCTTTTGATGATTGGTTTGATCCTTTTCCATATCTGAAAGATGATCTTCAATCGAAGAAGTAGTGAAGATAGAAGAAAGGAAGCAGCAGCGCAGCTTTCTTCCTCGGAGTCCCACGCCTTGTACCAATGGAGTTTTCCCTTCAAACTTAGAAGGGAGGATGCAAAAAAGTCTTTCTCTCTCACTCTAGTGGTTGGACAAATTTTGTTCTGATCTCAAAAGCCCTCTAGAGGTATCCCAAAGGAAGATCCTTTTAAGGTGGTGCCTGATAGAGTCTTGATAGAGTCAAACTCTATCAAAAATTTAAATTAAATTTCAGATTCAAACCAAAACTTATTCCTATCCAAATGAGAGAATAAGTGGTCAACCAAGAGATGGAAAAATATACAAAACCTCACACAAATCTAAAATTTATATGAGGAGAGAAGGGGCATGGACAATGGGTGGCGCATGGAAGAGTCCTTCACAAAATGGACTCTAGGGTGTTGGATTGAGCCTCAAACTAAAAGTAATTTGGTTTAGATCCAAACACCTGATTGAACCTAATCTAATTAGGTCTCTAGTTAGATTAAATCCTAATCCAATTAAGATTTAATTGAACCCAAATTCAGATCAAATCAAAATTTGATTCCATGGCAATTGAGTCATCTCATAACTCAATCAAACCAAACCCAATTCAAGTCAAACTAAATCCAATTCAATTAGACTTGATCTAAAACTTATTTCTCAACCAAATTGAGTCTAATTAGTAATCAAATTACTAATTAATTCTCCTACAACTTTTGTATTGGGTTAATTATCAATCGTATTGACAATTATACCCTTAATGATTCATAATCATCGATCAATCTTCAAATCAGACAGAAAACTCTTTTGTGTGTTACCCCATAGGTTCTATTCTATTTGGTAGTGAGACACATTATGATCTTTATCATAATATCATCGAAACTTTTTTTGATAGGTTGGAATAATTCCAACACTGCCTATCGAGAATCATCGATTATCAAGATAATACTTGTGGATCCCATAATCTACCAATGACACCTAGCATTATGTAGTGGTAATTCAGTAAAATAGAAGTATGAACCTCTAGATACAGTTATCATATGATTCAATCCTTCTATCAAAAGTTTCGACTTGATGGAGGTTATGGATAACTCATCAAATCCCATCGTTAGACATATGCATGATTAGCTCAACTTGAATTCTCTTGTGAATCTCGTGAAAACTCTTTTCCAACATTCATTCTTGCTTTGGTCAAAAACTTACTGAACTCAGTTTCGTGAATCATATAGGACTATACCTTTTCTACTAAGATTGATAGATTCCATCTAAGTACATCCTACTCTTAACAGCGAACCTGAACCCACCATAGCGAACATACACAGCAAGAACCTGAATGGCTAAGGATCAAGTAGACGTGCAGTCAAACTATAGCAGCCTCACTGTAAATAGCCAATGCACCATAGGTCAAAGGACTAGTCATACCACTGTAGCATCGAAAATATCACTGATGAGTGAGTAGACATCTAAATAGTTTTTTGTAATGATCACGCACAATGCAAGTTATTCTCTAACAACCACCTGCATTATCACCCTAATGCCACCACACTATAGACTCGAGACTCATCTACCTGTAAAAGAGGTGATCATGCATCGATCTAACTGGATCAATCATTGTCTTTTGTGATGATCCTCTGATCGAAAGTATTTAGAAATTAACCACTAATAGTGTATGTCTTAAATTCTTAACACTTTGAGAATATACAAAATCATCTTTATTAATTTTTAGGATAAATCATGGACACATAAATATGATTGAAAATTAGAATTATTAGAAAATATATCCTAAAGTCAATCATCTAGGTGGTAGATAATTATGCTCCATATAAGTATATAAATTATAAAATGATAAATATTATCTAGCAGATTCATCATAAGGAATACATCTTTCAAAATATAACTTATGTGTTATGATGAAGTCCTTAGAACTACTACCAAAATGATAAAGAAAGATTTATTATGTTATTCTTAAATCCTACTCACGATCAAATGATACAATTGTTACAAGGACGATAATTATATCGAGTGTAGGTCGTTGTTTGCCATATTAGTTGGTTGTCTTCTTAACCAAGATGTATGGTGATATGGGTATGGCATATAGATGATATGTAGGAGTATATTTTACTGAGCATGACCACTTTCGGAGCACTCTGCTATCAAAGATTGCTCTAATGGGATACAGGTATATGTGTCCCTCTGACTTGAGGCTACCTTGGTGACTTATAAGTAACTTAATGTGCTATGATGCCGGACTATCCAAATTTTTAATTCGATGATGAAAGATTTATGGGTACAGTCAAGTACTTATAAAGTCTGAATGCGAGTCAAGATGGGATTGACCGCTCCAAGTAAAATTGAAGATGATGCATCACTATATTTCAATTTAGTAAAACTTTGACCAAAGTAGTTCTAGTGAGGAGTCACAGGATTTTTAAGGTTGAGACACAATGTAGACCACTCATCCTGGGTTGACAGTTTAACCCAAAGTCATCCTTAAGCATCAAGTGTCAAAGGGATGAATTATATGGTAACTATATCCATATGAATTTTAGAGTGTTTCTGGGCATACATTTAGCCTATCCGATCATCGGGTTCTATTGCTAGATGGTTACATCGATTAATATAAGAATTATTCTTATGCTACCAGTCTAAGTTTGAACCTATAGGATCACACACATAAAAATACCTGTCTGATCAAATGGCTGATCGATGATTATGAATCGTTGAAGGATTTAATTATCAATTTGATTGATGATTAATCCTATACAAAAGTTACAATAAATTATTTACTAATGGTTAGTAAATTAAAAAAATAATTAATCAATAATATGATTATTAATTAGCTTAATTTGATTAAGCAATGGAAATTAGATTAGATCTAATTGAATTGGATTCAATTAGATTGGCTTTGGATTAATTAGATGCAGCCCTATTGAATAACAAAAGTTATTCCTATTGATCTCAAGGATGCATGAATATAAAATTATTTTTATATAGACTTAGATTGGATATAATCCTATTGGATAATAGGCTTTGATTTGATCAAATATCAATTGATAATAGGCTTGATTGGATCAAGTCCTATTATTAAATAGCTTCCTTGATATCCATCAAGAATCAATCCTTGAATCAATAGGATTTTAATCTAACTAATTACAAATTTAATTGAAGGTTAATAATTGGGCTAGGACCCAATTAGTTAGTTTATTATAACTAATTTTTAAATTATTTATTTTTATATAGACTTAGATTGGATCTAATCCTATTGGATAATAGGCTTTGATTTGATCAAATACCAATTGATAATAGGCTTGATTGGATCAAGTCCTATTATTAAATAGCTTCCGTAATATCCATCAAGAATCAATCCTTGAATCAATAAGGTTTTAATCTAACTAATTACAAATTTAATTGAAGCTTAATAATTGGGCTAGGACCCAATTAGTTAGTTTGTTATAACTAATTTTTAAATTAGTTAAGATTGGATCCAAGAAGTAGTTAGAATTTGATCAAGATCTTGAATCCTATTTGGAATAGGACTCAACCCAACCAACCCATGTGATATAAGAAACTCCACACCATCACATCTCTTCACATTGAGAAGAAACCCCACACCCCACTTTCTTATGCACCCTCTTTCCTCTCTTCCTCTTGTAAAAAAGGAAGAGGCGTCCCTCCCCTTGTGGTCACCCAAGAAGAAAAAAAGGTAAGGAGGCATCCAAGAGTTGGACACCCCAAACTCCTCACGCCTACCCTCATTTTTTTTCTTCCTTTTTAAGATTTTGTTGCTAATTTTTATGCATCAAAGAGAGGCTTCTCTGCTGGTTTTACAATAGAAAATTAGAGAAGAAAAGTTCTTCTCAAAGAGAGAAAGATCAAGGAAGAAGAAGGATCTTCTTTCTTGTACGTAGCCTTGAAGGAGTTCTTCTTTCAGATTTTTTTTATTTTTTTTTAAAATAAAAATTAAATTTGATTTAATTTTTAATATATAAATTTAGAAAAAAAATATTAAAAAAATATGATTGGAGTTTGGGGCTCTCTAGAGTTCTAGATCAAGAAAGAAGATCGATCTTCTTTCTTGTGCACAGCCTTGAAGAAGAATGAGTTCTTCTTTTAGATTTTTTTTTTAATTTTTTTTAAGATAAAAATTAGATTAGATCTAATTTTTCATATAAAAATTTAGAGAAGAAATATCAAAAAAATTTGGTTGGACGTTTGAGGCTTTCTGGAGTTCTAGATCAAGAAGAAAAAGAGAGAAGAAGAGAAAAGAACAGTTCTTCTCTTAGATCCCTCTTTTGGACCTTTTTTAGAACATAGGATTCCATATGATTTTTGTTGGGAATAGTGTCCCAAAGCCAATCGTTAACCTGTTGATGGTTGTGCTCATTTTTGTATATGTACATGAATTATGAATTAATAAAAATTATTTTGGCATTTTTCATCACAAAATATTTTATCTTCTAATGAACTCCTATGTTGTGGTGAAGTCCTTAGGACTATTTAGACTCGACAAAGGAGTATTTATCGTTTAGTCCTTAAATCTGTTCGCGATCAAATGATACGTTGTTACCAAAGACAACAATGTTTATCAAGCATAGGTCGTTGTGTGCCATATAGGTTGGTTGTCCTCTTAACCAATAAGTGTGGAGACACTGGTATGGCATACAGCTGAGATGTAAGGGTACATCTGCACTGAACGTGACCGACTCCAGAGCTATTTCTGCTGTCAAAATTTGCTCCGATGGAATATGGGTATAAATGTCCCTCCGACCTGAGACCGTCACGGTGACTTGCAAGCAACTCACTGCACTTAGGCACTAGACTACCTGAATTTCTAATTCAGTGACGGAAGGCTGCTGGGTGTAGTCAAGTACTTGACTTGTCAGTGTGTGTGTCAAGATAGGATTGACCACTCCAATTTAGGAGCTGTGCACAGTCGTATTTCAATTTAGCAAAACCTTGGCCAGGGTAGTCTTTGTGAGGAGTCACAGGACTATTTGAGTTGAGCATGATTCGGATGATCTAATCAGGGTGGACAGTTTAACCCTGAGTCATCCTAAACACAGAGGTCAAAAGGATGAATTATACAGTAACCATATTCACATAGGTTCTGAGTATTGCGATTGTGACTTTTCGACCTATCCGATCATCGGGTACCAATACCATTGCTAGATGGTCACTTTGATTAGTACAGAAATTGGTTCCTGTGCTACCGGCTTAGGTTCGAACCTGCAGGGTCACACACATTAGAGGTTCCTATCTGATCTGATGGCTGATGAAGAGTCTTAATACTCATAGACTATGAGTCCTACATGTCTGAAACTCTGTGATCAAGAATCAGGATTCTCTGATCACGAGTCTCACACATTTTGGGTACCGAGGTCAAGAGTCTCACTGGTTTGGGACTCTTCGATCAGGGTTACATATCGATGAATTCTGATGTCCGATTACCCATCGAATTTAGACTCAATATTTATGAGAGATTTAATTAGTGATTTGATCGCTAATTAACTCAATTTAATTAAATAATTATTTTTGGATCAAGTCCAATTGAATTGGATTCAGTTGGGTTTGACCCGATTAGGTTAAGAGTTGACCTAATCATCGAGATGGTTTGGTCCCTGATTTGATCAGGGGTTGGGCTTAATCAATTTCTGATTTGATTAAGATTTTATTGAGCCTAATTAAGCCTAATTAAGTTAGGTTTAAATTAGTCTAATTGGGCCTAACTTATTTGGTTCAATTAGGTTGGTTTAAATAATGAAACCACCTTGACCCATTCTCCCTGCGGCATCTCACTTCCACTGCGCCCATTTGAATTCACGAGAAGGAAGTTGTCATGAATTTTTTCTCATGCAAATCCCTCCTCATGCCCTACTTTAATGCACCAAATGAGTGGATAAGGATGATTGGTTGGCCATTCAAATTTAAAACAAAGTTTGAATTTGAATGAGCAACCAATCTTAGCGCCTTGACCTTATCCTCTTTTAGCACCCCATTTATTACACGAGAAAATGTTTCTCATGAAATCACTCATGTAAAAATTAAGCCATGCCCTCCTCTTCTCATGCCCTTAGTGGATAGGGATAAATTGGTTTCCATTTGAATTAAAAATTTGATTTGAATTCAAATATGCAATTACTCATCTTTATCCTCTCATGTGGATAAGACGTTTGACATTGTTTTAAAAGGAGGAGAAGAGTGGGGTGTGTGCAAGAAAAATTTTGGAGAGAAAATCTGAGCGTGAGAAATCCTTGTGTGCAAGGTGAAGGTCTATATCCTTCTGAGAGAAAAGGAAAGAAAAGAAAGAAAAAGTATGCGCAGGGTTTCAGTGAGTTCTTCAGGGTTTCAGCCTGGAGTTTGGGAAGTGAGAAGGTGAGTTACGAGTGTCGTGAGCCCACCAAATTTTAGAAAGATCTTCAACATCCTCTCAAGCATGTCTGCTGATGATCTAGAGCATCCAAAGAATCGATAAATATCGATCGAAGGAGTTCGATCAGCATCGGCCGTCGAAAGGGCTCTACAACGAGCTAGCACTCGTGAGGAGTCGATCAGATCAGGAGCTTCATGTGGATGATCCACAGAGGCCATACACACTATGTGGCTACATCGTGATGATCAGACTCTATCTACAGCGATCAGATTGCGACGATCTACTACCCGCACAAAGGTATTGTGTTCTGAACACATTACAGTAAAGTGTTTACTGTTCAAATTCAAATTTCAAATTTAAATGCATACATGCTATATATCATATTTAGATCCTAGTGTAGGGTAAATTTTTATTAATTAATTAGATTAATTAATAATTTCTACCATAAAATAGTGATTTTGAAAAAGTTTTAAAATTACCATTTTACCCCTACACTAAATTTTCCCCACAAATGGTATCAGAGTAGATTCTTAGATATGATATATATATTTGCATGCATAGATTAAGTTGTAAACTAAAAGTTTAAATTTAAAATTTGAAATTTAAAATTTAAAATTTGAAATTTAAAATTTAAAATTTGAATTTTGAAAGTTGTTCGAAATTCAAAATTTGAAATTCAAAATTTAAAATTTGAATTTTAAAATTTGAAATTCAAAATTTGAAATTTGAATTTTAAAATTTGAAATTCAAAATTTGAAATTTAAATTTTAAAATTTGAAATTCAAAATTCAAAAAATTTGAAATTTAAAATTTAAAATTTAAAATTTGGTTGAAATTTCAAATTTAAAATTCAAAATTTAAAATTCAAAATTTGAAATTCAAAATTTGAAATTCAAAAATTTAAAATTTGAAATTTGTTTGAAATTTAAAATTTAAAATTTAAAATTTAAAATTTAAAATTTAAAATTTAAAATTTGAAAATGTGCTGATATATTTGTGTAATAAGTCAACATATTTGATGAATAGAAAATAAAATCTTTCAAATTTGAAAATTATTTTCAAAATGCCAAATCCTGACCCATCAGCCCAAATACTTAATTAAAAGAATTAAGTGTTGTCTAGTAGGTCTAGAATTATGAATTAAGACCTAAGACAATTGCATAAACTTGTGGGTCAATGGGTTAGATGGATTAGATCCATAATTGGGTTAGACCTAAGGTTAGCTTAAAGAAATGGACTAAATTAGAGTAATTGGTCAAATCTAATCAAAAGTTGAATTAGATTAGGTCAAGGATACTCTAGACTCAACTCCAATAGTTATAGTTGAATGAGTCCATGTCTTTAACAAGACCAAGATGGACTTAATTCATGGCTACGTGGTGGAACCCTATTTACTAAGTTGATCAAATTAAAACTAATGAACCGGTTGGTGTCTAAGGTAAGTTTGGCAGTTTGACCAGTGATTTTTAAGCAGGAGCTACTCACAGTGATTCGATCTCTGACGAGTTAATGGCTTATCCCCACCACTGATCTCACTTACCTGGCCAACCTGGTGAATTAGGTTTTGATTAGATCACTTGGTGATTAGGGCTCACCCATGTCATTAGGTAAATCAGTTTGACTGATTTAGGTGCTCCTAATGCCAGCTTTAAGTAAATCTTTTTTAATCTGACTTGGTGAAGTCAGTAGGAGGATTGAAATTGGCTGGATATTTTCTTCTCATCTATTCTTTAATAAAATTCTCAAAAAAAAATATTATTAGGTCCTAAAAATGATTAAGTTATATTGATAACTAAGTCATAGCCTCCCATTAAGTGAGTGATAATGAGTCCATTAGTTTAATAATCATTGGAGGCCCAAAGGCCTGGTGCTTATTGACTAATGGAATTATCATTCATAGTATGATAATTTGGTTTGAGTCTTTCTGATGGTGGTTAGGGTGGCCGACCAAAGTCAGACTTGATCATTTATTGGTTCGATTCATCAAATAAAATCATGTTAATGGTTGGACCTAACCAAATTTTTTCAGTGGAGGCCAAAGCCTACTGATTAGGTTCTGGAGCAAAATTAATTACTAGAAGTTGTTTAGAGAAACAACTGGTTATGAACCTACCCATAGATGCACATGGGTTGACTAACCAAAGTTGGGCTCGTGTGTAGTCTGTGTGGATTCTAGTACCCACTAAGGAATTAAAGTAATTTCTCGAATTGGAGGTTGAGGCTACCAATTCGTAAAAATACTGGGAGAAACTTTAGACTAAAGTCCAAATCTTTAGTATTAATAATTTATGTACTAATATAGGTCTGGTTTTCCTTTATGCAGTTATGGCCACTATCCTATCTCTCCGATCATTATTAGATAATGACAAGCTCATGGGACCTAATTTGGATAGCTGGTATCGAAAATTAAAAATCGTCCTTGAGCATGAGCGGATCTTTTATGTAGTAACGGATCCGACACCTGAGGAGCCAGCCCTGAACGCTAGAGGGATGGTCCGAGACACTTACCAGAAGTGGCTCAACGATCGCACCAACATTCGATGCATAATGCTGGCGGCAATGAATGATGAGTTCAGTCGTAAGTTCGAGAACGCCCAGCCACAGTAGATGCTTCAAATGTTGAACGACTCTTTTGGCATGCCTGACGATGTTGAAAGGCACAAAACTAGTTGTGTCATTTTCAATGCTCGGATGAGGGATGGAGCCTTAGTCACTGATCATGTACTGTACATGATCGAAATGATTGAGCACCTAAGTAAATTGGGTTTTCCCCTGCACGAGCAGCTCAGTAAGGATGCGATCCTTAATTCTCTGTCCAAGTCCTTCCTTCCCTTCCTTACTCATTTTTGAATGACAAAGTCTGCAGTGAACTACCACGACTTGTTGGGGTTGCTGCAAAAATTTGAGAAGGATCACCAGCTTTATAAGGAGTCGGTGAATGTTGTGGGAGGGTCTTCTTCTGGTCATCGACCCTTTAAGAAAGGGAAGAAGAAGAAGAATAAGAAGGTGCCGCTGTATGCTGGGACATCTGCACAGGGTCAGACCAAGAAGTGCAAGCCCGACCAGAGTCAGGCGGAGTGCTTCTTTTGCAAGAAGTAGGGGCACTGAAAGAGGAACTGTCCTCTATACATTGCTTCACTAGACCCGAACAGGCCAAAGAAGAAATAAGGTACTTATATGATAACACCTTGCAACATTTTCATTTGTGACACTACTGCCTGGGTATTGGATACCGAAAGTCCTTATCATATTTGCAATTCGATGCAGGGTCTACAGGTCAGTAGGAGATTTGATGAAGGCGAGAGGTTCCTGAACGTTGGAGATGGAAGCAAAGTTTCAGTTCTAGCATTAGGAATCATGAACCTTGTAATCAATTCTCGAAATATAATTCTGAGTGAATGTCACTATTGTCCAAGCTTTTTATTAATTATTATTTCTGTAGGCCTTTTGGCCATGAACGGTTATCAATTTTTAATAAAAGAAAATGTTTGCAATATCATTTTGAATGGTGTTACAATATTTATTGGACAACTTTATAATGGAGTCTACCTTTGGCACTGTAGGCTAGGTCATATCAATAAAAACAGGATAAATAGGTTGGCTCAAGAAGGAATTCTTGAAGTAGGTGATTGTGAATCACTTTCAACCTGTGAGTCCTGTCTTCTTGGTAAAATGACCAAGTCACCTTTTACTGGAAAAGGTGAGCGAGCCAGTGAACTCTTGGATCTGGTACATTCTGATGTATGTGGACCCATGAGCACAAGTGCAAGAGATGGATATTTCTACTTCATAACCTTCACAGACGACCTATCAAGGTATGGGTATGTCCATTTAATGAGGCATAAGTCGAAGTCGTTTGAAATGTTCAAACTATTCCGAAATGAGGTAGAAAAACAAACTGAAAACTGTATTAAAACTCTTCGATCTGATCGAAGAGGTAAATACCTTTCCAATGAGTTTCTGACATATCTTGGGGAGAATGGGATTCTCTCTCAATGGACTCCTCCTGGAACACCACAGCATAATGGTGTATCTGAAAGGAGAAATCGGACCTTGTTGGACATGGTTCGATCCATGATGGGATTTGCTGGTCTGCCGATCTTCCTCTGGGGATATGCACTTGAATCAGCTTGTTACCTTCTAAATAGAGTTCCGAGTAAGTCTGTAACCAAAATGCCATATGAGATATGGATAGGACGTAAGCCAATACTCTTGCACCTTAGGATTTGGGGGTGTCTGGCTTATGTTAAACATTTAATTACGGACAAGCTAGGAACTAGGTCTGACAAGTATAATTTTATAGGATACCCAAAAGAGACCAAAGGGTATTATTTCTACCTGGCTGATGAGCAAAAGGTGTTTGTCAGCCTTAAGGTAATCTTTTTGAAAAAAGAGTTCCTTGGTGAAGGGACTGTTGCCTCTAAGGTCGAACTTGACGAAGTTCGACAGGTGAAAAAACTGACACAAGTTGCTGAACCTGAATCAAATTTGATTAGATCAGATCCAGAGCCCATTGTTCAAGCACCCTTAAGCCGATCTGGTAGAGTACCACATCAACCAGACAGATACTATGGTTTCTTGATCCGGGATGACGATCCTATCAAACTTGATGAAAACAATGAGAATCCGATCACCTACATGGATGCAATGCAGAGATCCGACTCTGAGAAATGGCTAGAGGCCATGAAATCTAAAATAGAGTCTATGAAGGTCAACGATGTGTAGACATTGGTTGACCCACCCGAAGGAGTAAAACCCATAGGGTGTAAGTGGGTCTTCAAGAGGAAGAGGGGCGCAGATGGAAAGGTGAAAACCTATAAAGCCCATCTGGTTGCCAAGGGATATCATCAACGTTATGGTATAGACTATGACGAGACATTTTCTCCTGTGGCAATGCTCAAATCCATTCGGATTATACTTGCGATAGCTACCCATCTGGACTATGAAATCTGGCAGATGGATGTGAAGACAACTTTTCTAAATGGAGAGCTGGATGAAGAGGTGTATATGATACAACCTGAAGGATTCACATCCACTAATGAGTCTAAGGTGTGCAGACTACAGAGGTCCATTTATGGACTTAAGCAGGCATCCTGGAGTTGGAACATACATTTTGATAGGATGATCAAGACATATGGTTTCGTTAAGAACGGAGAAGAGCCCTGCATTTATAAGTGGGCTAATGATCCAGTAGTGGTATTTCTTGTATTGTATGTGGATGATATTCTCTTAATCGAGAATGATGTCCCCACATTACAGGGAATAAAGATTTAGCTGTCGTCACAGTTCTCCATGAAAGATTTGGGAGAAGCTTCCTACATCCTAGGGATGAGGATCTATAGGGATAGATCTAAAAGATTGCTTGGTTTATCCCAGTCTACGTACATAGATACTATGCTGAAGAGGTTCAGCATGGAGAATTCTAAGAAAGGCTATCTATCAATAGGCCATGAAATTTTTTTCTCGAAGAGAGATTGTCCGACAACACCTCAAGAGAGAGAGCATATGGGTAGGATTCCACATGCTTCGGTAGTGGGATCTATCATGTATGCCATGACATATACACGATCAGATGTGGCATACTCACTAGGGGTAGTGAGTAGATACCAATCTGATCCAGGGGAGAATCACTGGAAGGTTGTTAAAACCATCCTGAAGTATTTAAGAAATACTAAGGACCAGTGGCTTGTTAATGGTGAATCAGACTTGAGACTTATAGGATTTACAGACTCTAGTTTCCAGTCTGATCACGATGATAGTAAAAGTGTGTCGGGATTTATTTTTACCATTAATGGTGGGGCTATCTGCTGGATGAGTTCCAAGCAACACACAGTGGCTGATTCAGTTTGCGAGGTGGAGTATATCGCTGCATCAGATGCTGCCAAAGAAGCGGTGTGGCGGAGAAAATTCATCACCGAGCTTGGAGTAGCACCCTCCCTTGTTGGTCCAGTTCTGCTCTACTGTGATAGCCCTGGAGCCATTGCTCAGGCGAAGGAACCCAAGGCACACCAGGGGACGAAGCATATTCTGCGCCGCTACCATCTCATCCAGAAAATTATGGATCGAGGTGACGTCGACCTTCTGAAGATCGATGGAAAGGAGAACCTGGCCAACCCATTCACTAAAGCCATTGCAGTGAAGGAGTTCCATGACTACAAGTCGAAGATGGGTATTAGATACTGCACTGATTGGCTTTAGGCCAAGTGGGAGATTGTTGGGAATAGTATCCCAAAGCCAATCATCAGTCTGTTGACGGTTGTACTCATTTTTATATATGTACATAAATTATGAATTAATAAAAATTATTTTGATATTTTTCATCACAAAATATTTCATCTTCTAATAAACTCCTATGTTGTGGTGAAGTCCTTAGGACTATTTAGACTCGACAAAGGAGGATTTGTTATTTAGTCCTTAAATCTGTTCGCGATCAAATGATACGTTGTTACCAAGGATGATAATGTTTATCAAGCATAGGTCCTTGTGTGCCATATAGGTTGGTTGTTCTCTTAACCAATGAGTGTGGAGACACTGGTATGGCATACAGATGAGATGTAAGGGTACATCTACACTGAACGTGATCGACTCTGGAGCTATTTCTGCTGTCAAGATTTGCTCCGATGGAATATGGGTATAAATGTCCCTCCGACCTGAGACCACCACGGTGACTTGCAAGCAACTCACTGTACTTAGGCACTGGACTACCTCAATTTCAAATTCAGTGACGGAAGGCTGCTGGGCGTAGTCAAGTAATTGACTTGTCAGTGCGTGTGTCAAGATGGGATTGACCACTTCAGTTTAGGAGCTGTGTACAGTCGTGTTTCAATTTAGCAAAATCTTGGCTAGGGTAGTCTTTGTGAGGAGTCACAGGACTGTTTGAGTTGAGCACGATTCGGATGATCTAATCAGGGTGGACAGTTTAACCCTGAGTCGTCCTAAACATAGAGGTCAAAAGGATGAATTATACAGTAACCATATTCACATAGGTTCTGAGTGTTGCGAGTGTGACTATTTGACCTATCCGATCATCGGGTACTGTTGGTGCAAAAATCCGCCTGCGCCGGAGAAGCTGGAGTTGAGGAGGCCGCGGTCGCCGCCGGGACCTGCAAGGGAAGTCTAAACCGGAGGTGGGGTTGCTCCGGCAAGACCCTCCGACGCTCAAGTCAGTTCTCTGCCTCAACAAGAATGGAGTGCTCAAACAGAGAATTTAGCAGAGTTATGAGATAAGAGAGATGAGCTTAAAAAATAACGTATCTGAGTCCCCCCTTTTATAGGCGGGGGAGGCAACGGACTGATGGCGACGTGCGTAACTGCCTGGTAGTGGGCCGCCCATGGTCAGGGGAATTGATTGCGAAAGATAGTGGAGCGGACACGCGGGTATCACCTCGACTTGCCACGTGGAATCCGTTATGAAGGGTGGAGCAGCGTCCGTCGTCAGGGGAACCGCATGGTACCCATCGCAGGAGGTGGAGCAGGTTCGTGGCCGTAACTGTGGCCTGCCAGGGGGATAATGGAGCTGTGCGGAGTCCGCCACAGGAGGTGGAGCAGGTTCGTGGCCGTTACTGCGGCCTGCCAGGGGGATAATGGAGCTGTACGGAGTCCGCCACAGGAGGTGGAGCAGGGTCGCGGCCATTTTGAGGGCCTGTCAGGGGGCGTGGATCTGTCGACTGAAGCTCAGCAATGGTCGGAGCCATCGTGAGTGGAGCCCGGCTCCCGTAGGAGTCCGGGCGGAGCCGTTCTGATGTCGGCGGCTGAGCCCGGCTCCCGTAGGAGTCCGGGCGGAGCAGCGCTTGCTGATGGCGGTGGAGCCCGGCTCCCGTAGGAGTCCGGGCGGAGCTGCGCTGCAAACAAAGTCAAGGGTGAAGTCCGGCTCTCGTAAGAGTCCGGACTGAGCTTACCAGCAATTGATATTGAGAGCGGAGCCCGACTCCCGTAGGAGTCCGGGCGGAGCTGTTTTGATGTCGGCGGTGGAGCCCGGCTCCCGTAGGAGTCCGGGCGGAGCAGCGCTTGCTGATGGCGGTGGAGCCCGGCTCCCGTAGGAGTCCGGGCGGAGCTGATTTGCTGATGTCGTCGGAGCCCGGCTCCCGTAGGAGTCCGGGCGGAGCTGCACTTGCTGATGTCGTCGGTGGAGCCCGGCTCCCGTAGGAGTCCGGGCGGAGCTGTGCTGCAAACAAAGTCAAGGGTGAAGTTCGGCTCTCGTAAGAGTCCGGACTGAGCTTACCAGCAATTGATGTTGAGAGCGGAGCCCGGCTCTCGTAGGAGTCCGGGCGGAGCTGTTTTGATGTCGGCGGCGGAGCCCGGCTCCCGTAGGAGTCCGGGCGGAGCAGCGCTTGCTGATGGCGATGGAGCCCGGCTCCCGTAAAAGTCCGGGCGGAGCAGCGCTTGCTGATGGCGGTGGAGCCCGGCTCCCGTAGGAGTCCGGGCGGAGCTGCATTTGCTGATGTCGTCGGAGCCCGGCTCCCGTAGGAGTCCGGGCGGAGCTGCACTTGCTGATGTCGTCGGTGGAGCCCGGCTCCCGTAGGAGTCCGGGCGGAGCTGTGCTGCAAACAAAGTCAAGGGTGAAGTTCGGCTCTCGTAAGAGTCCGGACTGAGCTTACCAGCAATCGATGTTGAGAGCGGAGCCCGGCTCCCGTAGGAGTCCGGGCGGAGCTGTTTTGACGTCGGCGGCGGAGCCCGGCTCCCGTAGGAGTCCGGGCGGAGCTGTTTTGACGTCGGCGGCGGAGCCCGGCTCCCGTAGGAGTCCGGGCGGAGCAGCGCTTGCTGACATCGTCGGAGCCCGGCTCCCGTAGGAGTCCGAGTGGAGCTGTACTTGCTGATGCCGTCGGTGGAGCCCGGCTCCCATAGGAGTCCGGGCGGAGCTGTGCTGCAAACAAAGTCAAGGGTGAAGTTCGGCTCTCGTAAGAGTCCGGACTGAGCTTACCAGCAATCGATGTTGAGAGCGGAGCCCGGCTCCCATAGGAGTCCGGGCGGAGCTGTTTTGACGTCGGCGGCGGAGCCCGGCTCCCGTAGGAGTTCGGGCGGAGCAGCGCTTGCTGACGTCGTCGGAGCCCGGCTCCCGTAGGAGTCCGGGCGGAGCTGTGCTGCAAACAAAGTCAAGGGTGAAGTCCGGCTCTCGTAAGAGTCCGGACTGAGCTTACCAGCAATTTGATGTTGAGAGTGGAGCCCGGCTCCCGTAGGAGTCCGGGCGGAGCTGTTTTGACGTCGGCGGCGGAGCCCGGCTCCCGTAGGAGTCCGGGCGGAGCAGCGCTTGCTGACGTCGTCGGAGCCCGGCTCCCGTAGGAGTCCGGGCGGAGCTGCACTTGCTGATGCCGTCGGTGGAGCCCAGCTCCCGTAGGAGTCCGGGCGGAGCTGCGCTTGCTGATGGCGGTTCCGCCGTGGGTTCCGGCTATGGGTATTTTATACCCAACAGGTACCATTGCTAGATGGTCACTTCGATTAGTATAGAAATTGGTTCCTGTGCTACCGGCTTAGGTTCGAACCTGCGGGGTCACACACATTAGAGGTTCCTATCTGATCTGATGGTTGATGAAGAGTCCTAATGCTCGTAGACTATGAGTTCTATGTGTCTGAGACTCTATGATCGAGAATTAGGATTCTCTGATCATGAGTCCCACACATTTTGGTTACCGGGGTCAAGAGTCCCACTGGTTTGGGACTCTTCGATCAGGGTTACATATCGATGAATTCTGATGCCCGATTATCCGTCAGATTTGGACTCAATATTTATGAGAGGTTTAATTAGTAATTTGATCACTAATTAACTCAATTTAATTAAGTAATTATTTTTGGATCAAGTCCAATTGAATTGGATTCAGTTGGGTTTGACCCGATTAGGTTAAGAGTTGACCTAATCGTCGAGATGGTTTGGTCCCTGATTTGATCAGGGATTGGGCTTAATCAATTTCTGATTTGATTAGGATTTTATTGAGCCTAATTAAGCCTAATTAAGTTAGGTTTAAATTAGTCTAATTGGGCCTAACTTATTTGGTTCAATTAGGTTGGTTTAAATAATGAAACCACCTTGACCCATTCTCCCTGCGCCATCTCACTTCCACTGTGCCCATTTGAATTCACGAGAAGGAAGTTCTCATGAATTTTTCCTCATGCAAAGCCCTCCTCACGCCCTACTTTAATGCACCAAATGAGTGGATAAGGATGATTAGTTGGCCATTCAAATTCAAAATAAAGTTTGAATTTGAATGAGCAATCAATCTTAGCACCTTGACCTTATCCTCTTTTAGCACCCTATTTATTACACGAAAAAATATTTGTCATGAAATCACTCATGCACAAATTAAGCCACACCCTTTTCTTCTCACGCCCTTAGTGGATAGGGATAAATTGGTTTCTATTTGAATTCAAAATTTGATTTGAATTCAAATGTGCAATTACTCATCTTTATCCTCTCACGTGGATAAGATGTTTGACATTGTTTTAAAAGGAGGAGAAGAGTGGGGCATGTGCAAGAAAAATTTTGAAGAGAAAATCTGGGTGTGAGGAATCCTTGTGTACAAGGTGAAGGTCTATATCCTTCCGAGAGAAAAAGAAAGAAAGAAAGAAAAAGTGTGCGCAGGGTTTCAGTGAGTTCTTTAGGGTTTCAGCCTGGAGTTCGGGAAGTGAGAAGGTAAGCTACGAGTGTCGTGAGCCCACTAAATTTTTGGAAGATCTTCAACATCCTCTCAAGCACATCTGCTGATGATTCGGAGCATCCGAAAAATTGACAGACATCGATCGAAGGAGTTCAATCAGCATCGACCGTCGAAAGGGCTCTACAACGAGCTAGCACTCATGAGGAGTCGATCAGATCGGGAGCTTCATGTGAATGATCCACAGAGGCCAGACACACTATGTGGCTACATCGTGATGATCAGACTCTCTCCATGGTGATCAGATTGCGGCGATCTACTACCCGCACAAAGGTATTGTGTTCTGAACACATTACAGTAAAGTGTTTACTGTTTAAATTTGAATTTTAAATTTAAATGTATGCATTCTATATATCATATTTAGATCCTAGTATAGGGTAAATTTTTATTAATTAATTAGATTAATTAATAATTTTCATCGTAAAATAGTGATTTTGAAAAATTTTAAAATTACCATTTTACCCCTGCACTGAATTTTTTCCATAATTTTCAGCATGAAAAATCAGATTAGATCTAATTTTTATCATAAAAAATTAGAGAAGAAAATTTTTTCTTAAGGGCAAGAAAAGAAGAGAGAAAAGTTCTTTCTTATGCGTGAAAAATTGAGAAGAAAGGGTTCTTCTCTTAATATCTACTGTAGAGATCAGATACATAGATTTAGAAAAAAAGAGAGAGGATCTTCTTATTCTTCAATTTTATCATGTTCTTTTTAGATCAACCAAAAGATGGTGTCCTTGCGAGCTAGTACTCCCGGAGAGATCTATTAGCACAAGGGCTTTATGTGGGTACCCGTAGAGGCCGGATGCGTGTGCAGCTGCCAAGCATCATGAAGAACCATCTACCATAAATTTTAGATGTAGTGATCTGCTACCCATTCTCAAGTATGAAGTTTTATATTCAATTAATATTTAGATATGATCTAAATATGGATTAGATATATCCTATACTTATTGAATTTTAAATTTCAGTTGTGCATACATGCATATTAGTTCATGTCATAGATCCTGTATGGTGATTTAGATTTGATCTATGCATGCATTATAGATTAAATTGTTTAATCTATATATGTTCTACTATAAAATTTTTAAAAATACATGCACATCACCCACCATGCTTCCCTTCAAGAATACCCTTTATTAATAATAAAAATTTTACAAGTTCAAATATAAACTCTAAAAATACAAATGTATCAGCCAACTATCGACTTTCTAGGACACACATCTAATAAACTCCCACTTGACCTAAAGCCAATTGGCCATAAACCTAAGACCCATCTTTTCAAGATGAGCTTCGATCTTTTGCTAGCTGAGAGGCTTTGTTAGTGGATCCATCATATTTTATATGGAGTCGACTCTTTGCACCTCGACGAACTGCTTCTCAAGATATTCACGTATAATGTGGAATTGCCGTTCAATATACTAGACTTCTGATGAGACCTGGGCTCTTTAGCAAGGGCTATGATACCGTTATTATCATAGTGCAGTGCAATGGCATCTGATGACATCACACCTAGCTTCGTAATAAATTTTTTGAATAAAAATGCTTCTTTAGCAGCTTTAGAGGTGGCCATGTATTCGGCTTCCATGGTCGAATCTGCAATGATCGATTGTTTGAAACTTTTCCAGCTAACTAATCCTCCATTACATAGAAAAATACACCTCGACGTAGATCTTCTATCATCGATATCAGACATGAAGTCTGAATCGATGTATCCTTCCACTTTTAGCTCCAAACCTCCCTCAAAGATCAAGAACAAATTCTTAGTTCTTCTCAAGTACTTAAGGATGTTCTTTACAGCTATCCAGTGCTCCTCATCTGGATTCGACTGATATCTGCTCATGACACTCACGATAAGAGCTATATCAGATCGCATATACAGTATGGTATATATGAGACTCCCTATAGACAAAGTATAAGAGATCTTGCTCTTGCATTGGATCTCTTCAGGTGTGTCAGGATACATCTTTTTCGAAAGATGAATGCCATGTTTAAGAGGCAAGAGACCTTTCTTAGAGTTTTTGATGCTGAAATGCTTTAGCACCTCCTCTATGTACATTCACTATGAGAGTCCTATCATTCTCTTAGATTTGTCCCTATAGACCTTTATACCAAGAATGTAGGAAGCTTCTCCTAGATCTTTCATAAAGAATTCTTTTGACAACCAAACTTTGACCGATGTCAGTATGAGAATATCATTCCCAATCAGGAGGATGTCATCCATGTATAATACGAAAAATATGATAGTGCTCCCACTAACTTTTTTGTACACACGGCTCCTCTTCATTTTTGATGAAATCAAACGATTTGATTACATCATTAAAGCGAGTGTTCCAACTCCGGGATGCTTGCTTAAGTCCATAAATGGACCTTTGCAGCTTGCAGACTTTGTGATCACTATCACTAGATGTGAAACTCATAAGCTGTACCATATAAATATCTTCCTCAAGATATCCATTTAGGAAGACAGCTTTCACATCCATCTGTCAGATCTCATAATCATAATAGGCTGCAATTGCAAGTAAAATATGGATGGATTTCAGCATAGCCACTGGTGAAAAAGTCTCTTGATAGTCAATGCCTTCGCATTGACTATAATCTTTTGCCACCAGCCTTGCCTTATAGGTCTCTACCTTACCATCCGATCCAATTTTTCTTTTGTAGATCCATTTACATCCAATAGGTACAATACCTTCAGGTGGATCTACTAAGGACCATACTTGGTTGGAATGCATGGAGTCAATTTCTGACTTCATTGTTTCCATCCATTTCTCAGAGTCTACATCTAACATCACCTCATCATAGGTTTTGGGATCATTCCTAATATCCCTATTTCTTACAGGGAACACTTCCTCTAGATCCTCCATAAGTATACCTAAGTATCTTTCCAGAGGATGGGAGACTCTATTTGATCTACGAGGTGGAGGAGGTACTAAATTTATTGGCTCATTATTAGGTTCAGATTCTTGGACTCGACGCTCTTTAGAGACTATCTCTTCAAATTCAATCTTCCTCCCACTACCTCCATTTTGGACAAACTCTTTTTCCAAGAAGACGGTAGGATAGTTCACAATCACATTATGATCCTCTAAAAAAATAATATCCCATAGATTCCTTAGGATACTCTATAAAATGAGCCCTAAGTGATCTAATCTCTAACTTGTCTACCTGTTATCGTTTGACATGACCTGGATATCTCCAAATCTTGAGGTACCCAAGAGATAGTTTCTTACCATGTCATAACTCATATAATGTGGCAGGAACGGATTTAGAGGAAACTCGATTTAAGAGATGAATAGCAGAAAGCAACACATGTTCTCATAAAAAGATCGAAAGATCTGTGAAGCTCATCATGGATCGGACCATATCTAATAGGATCTGATTCCTCCTTTTGGATACCCTATTGAGCTGAAGCATCTCTAGAGTTGTCCATTGTGAGACTATGCTGTTATCCTTGAGATAGGTCTGAAATTTTCCACTAAGGTATTCTCCTCCTAAATTTGATTGTAGAACCTTTATAGATTCTTTGATTTGCTTCTCTACTTCACATCTGAATTTTTTGAATTTTTCAAAAGCATCAGATTTATGATGCATTAGATACACGAAACCATACCATGAGAAATCATTGATAAAGGTTATAAAGTAGAGATAGCCATCCCTGGCCTGTACATCGAATGGACCACACGCATCAGTGTGTACTAGGACTAATATCTCAGTGACTCTTTTCCCATGTCCTACAGAGGGCTGCTTAGCCATCTTTTCTTGAAGACATGACTTACAAATTGGATAAGACTTGAAAGTCAATGACCCGAGAAAGCCATCTTTCTCCAATTTGTTAAGTCTATCCTCTCTAATATGGCCTAGCCTTAGGTGCCAGAGATATTTTTGGCTAATCCTATCTCTAAGTCTCTTAGACCCACGGCATTCATAATTTACTCGTTAATATTAATATTTGCATCTTCATACAAATGATAAAGTCCATCAATTAAAAAGGCACATGCAATAATTTTATTTCCAAAATAAATTGCACAGAAGTCTTTATTAAAATGGAAATTATAATTGTCCTGGGTTAGCACAGATATAGAAACTAAGTTTCTACTAGCTCCAGGTACATAACAACAATCTTTTAAAAGCAAACTAATTTCTAATGATAATCATGAAGGGTAAATTTTGATGGCTACAACAGCAACTCTTACCCTATTGCCGACCCAGAGAGTAATCTTGCCTTCCCTTAGCCCTCTAACTTCTTTCAGACCCTGCATGAAAGTGCACAAGTGAGCACTAGAACTAGAATCTAGAACCCAACTAGAAGAAGAGAAAATTATTAGGTTAGTTTCAATAATGAGTAACTCAGATGTACCTTCAGAAGGCGTGTCCATCTTCTTGTTCTTTAAAGTGGCCAGGTATGCAGGATAATTTCTTTTTCAGTGACCTTCGACATTGCAGTGAAGATATTTTATTTTGTCGTTGGTCTTCTTTGGAGCCTACTTCTTGGGTTTGCTATCGATTTTTGGCTTCTTTGCAGGCTTCTTCTTCTTCTTCCGAGAAGACTCTCTTAGAGGAAACCTACTCCATAGTTAGAATGATACCCCATAAACTTTTCAAGGTACTTTCAACTGTCACCAACATGTTCAGTAATTCAAACAAAGAGCTATCAATCTTATTCATACGATAGTTCATGATGAGCTGTCCATACGAATTAAGAAGGGATTGCAGGATCATATCCAGTTGCAATTCTTTATCCATGTTCATGCTTAGCTTTTGAAGTTTCTCAATGTCCTTAATCATTATCAAACAATGATCATGGATGGACTGCCCATCATGCATCTTTGCTTTGAAAAGTCTCCATGAGATCTCAATGTGAGCTATGCGACTCTACTCACCGTACAACTCTTGCAGGTGAGTCAGCATATCTCTAGCTGTCCTCATATCTTCATGCTGTCGCTGAAGATCATTGGACATGAATGCAAGAATATAGCACTTCATCTAATTGTCTTCATCCATCCACTTTTTAAGTATGGCTCATTGATCAGGGGATGGATGAGCTGGCAACGCAAGTGCATCCTGATCAAAGACATGGTTCAGCTTCTCAAAACTGAGAATGATTCTCAAATTCTAGAGTCAGTCCTTATAATTAGTTTCGATCAACCTATTGGTGTCAAGGATTCAGGCTAATGAATTTAAACTTGACATGGTTAACTGCTGTTATAGCCCAAAGCTCAAGCCCATCTAGCAAGACCCAAGCCCAAAAAAAAAAAAATAATAAAAATAGGGAAAAAATCGAGAAGAAGACTCCCGATAGGAGTCTTCTTCTCCGATGAGACCTTGGTGAATCGGGAGTCCTAGGACCTCTCGGAGTCCTAGGGCTCTCTATAAAAAGACCCTCCCCTTCCTTAGAAGCTGATCATCGGTCTTCTTTCCCTCTCTTCCTCCTCGATTTTCCCAAATTAGAACCATGGATCCTTGCTTCGTTCTCACCGTGATTGCTCACCGACGGGGTCACTGGAGGCCGAAGTAAGTTCTCCTTCTCTTCCTCCCTTCTTTCCCCTTCTTCCCGTGCCTCTGTGCGTGACTGACGGCGATGGGTGTCGCCGATTTTTGGTCGGAGAAGAGACCCTTGTTTTGGTCTCTTCTTCCCATGGATTTTCTGGTGCCGGTGATTGCAACCGACCACCGACCTTGCCCCTCCGAACCTGAGAGAGTGGCCCTCCCCTGTCATCGGGTCCGCCGTGCCGACCGTGGCCTGAATGATCGATCAAGACAGGAGACCCACCGGTCCCCTATTTCGGCCTGGAAGGAGCCCGAGAGAAAAAGAAGAAAAAGAGAAAAGAAAAGAAAAGAAAAGAAAATGAAGAAAAGGAAGAAAATGAGAAAAGAAAAGAAAAGAAAAGAAAAGAAAAAGAAGAAAAAGAAGAAAAAGAGAAAAGAAAAGAAAAGAAAAGAAAAAGAAGAAAAAAAAATATATATAAATAAATAAATAAATAAATAATAAAATAAAAAAAATGAGCGAGAGTTTCTCTCTCTTCTTTCAGTCTGAACCCTTACTTTCTCTCTCTGAAATTGGACTTTCTCTCTCTAGAATTTTTTCTCTCTAGATTGTTTCTCTCTCTTGATGGATTTCTCTCTCCAAAGTTATTCCTCTAGGATTAGCATAGTGAAAGGCTTCATTTTGATGATTTTGATCGAGTTTAGAGAAGAGTCTGATTTTAAGTGAGATTTTGATTTAGAATTTATTTAGATTTAATTTTGAATTAAAATTAATATAAAAATATAATTTTGGATAATAGGCATGGAAGAATCTCCTAGAAGTTAGTCGATCTATTCATTCAGTGCTCCATGAAAGGTAAGTAATGAACCATCTTCTCGAGATATTTCATATTTATTCTAAAAATAAATAATTATTCTCTAAAATTATGCATGATTTATGGAATTATATTTTGAAAGAAAAGTGCTTTTGAAATATTATGGTACGTTGATTATGCACACGTTCAGTGAAAAATTATGATATATTATGATACAAAGTGTTTTGATACAGATCGGATTTATGCTCTCAGCCTAACTATGTTTTAGTGGGCCCTACCAATGGGGATTATACGTTGGTACTCTGTGGACCCTGCTTGTGGGGGTTGTGCACTGGTGTTTGTAGACCCTGCCAGTGGAGGTTGTACGCTGGTATTCAGTGGACCCCGCCAATGGGGGTTAAACGTAGGTCATAGTCGAGGCTGTTGAGTTACGAGTGTTTTGAATCGAATCGGATTTATGATTATATTATATGCAAATATTTAAAAATATTGGATTTGTATTAAATCAGCATGAAATATATTTCGATGTTTATTTGCAACATTGTTCTTGGAAATTATATAATATCTGAAATATCTAGTTGAGATATTTGTTACTTACTGGGTTGTCTAGCTCATTACCTTTCTTCTATTTTTCAGATTCAGATAATTAATTTCGAGCATGGGAAGAAATATTGGGACAGAGCTTTTAGAGGCAAGATTTAGCATTATCAACTTCATTGAACTTAGATCTATTATTTTATTATTAGTAAAATTTTATTGGATGTAAGATATTTATTTTAATTTTTTGAATTAAAGTTGAATAATAATTATTTGAATTTATTCCGCTGTGATGCATTGATATCGTGATGAGATGCCTTGCATGCTTATGGAGAGAGTTCTTCATAAGTATGCGGCGGTTGTCGCGACCTCCTGCTCGCGATGTCGGGCTGGGGGGCGTGACAATTAATATGGTATCAGAGCATAAGTAGATAAATTATGACACATAGAATTAGACATAGTATGAGTGTAGGTGGATAAACATTAGAAGTATTGGGACGTTAAAATATGAGCATCATAATAAACCCATCCTAACAAATAGATAAATGAATCTAATAAGGTTTTACTACTACAAGGTTATCATGCCCCCTTGTAGAATGACAAGAACTACTCAAGAAATTATAAGAGAGACATCACAACCACGGGATGGTAGCACTCCCTATCTGACCAGTGGCACCCCTCCGGAGGAGGGAGTCATAGATCCTAATGGAAGTACTTTGAGAGAACATCAGGAACCAGATATGGCTCAGTTAATGCAGATCCTAATCAGGATAGTACAAGCGCAACAACAAATACAGCAGCAAATGCTTGAACAACAGCAGATACAATGAGATACACAACAACATCAGCATCCACCACCACAACATGGAGAGCAACCAGTACAACGGAACAACATTTCAGAATTTAAAAACTTTGCTCCCTTAGCTTTCAAGGGGACTACTGAACCTTTGGAGGCTGACAACTGGATAATAGAGATGGAGAAGGCCTTCGCTGTCCAAGAGTGTCTTGATGAAGAAAAGATTCGATATGCAGCTTATTTACTACAAGGAGAAGCATACAACTGGTGTCAGCGACTACAGCGCAAGTATGAACAAGACGGCGAAATACTTACCTGGAAAAGATTTTGGATTGTATTCTATGATCAGTATTTTCCTCGGAGTATAAGGATCCAGAAAGAGCAAGAGTTTATTTATTTGAAGCAAAAGGGTATGAGTGTAACTGAATATGAAGTAAAATTTACAGAGTTAGCAAAATTTGCTTCAAAATTAGTGGATGGTGAGCAAGAACATGTTCACAAGTTTGAGATGGGACTGAGAACTGAGATTCGAAAACAAGTGGTTCCATATGAATTGACAACTTATGCAGATGTGGTAAACAAAGCACTGATAATTGAAAGAGAAGTCAATGAAGAACGCATGGAAAGGGAAAGAAAGTAAAGAAAGAGAGCAAAATCAAATGATACATAAGGGCAGAATAATAAAAACATCAAAAGTTTAGCTAAGGGAGCAATAGATAATAAGACTCAACAGATTGACAGTAAGCAGTGCTCCAGATGTGGCAAAAATCATGCAGACAAGGATTGCCATTGGAATACAGGTGCTTGTTTTAAATGTGGTCAGATGGATCATAAAATTGCTAGCTGCCTGCTAAATACTGAAAATCAAGTTGGCCAAAGAACTTATGAAGGACAACATAAGGGTGGTGGACAGATTTCAAAAACCCAGGGAAGAGTTTATGCGCTTACTCAACAGAATGCACAGGCTTCCAATACAATGATGACAGGTATGAAAAATTTTGAGGATGAAATTTCTTTTAGGGGTGAAGAATGTTATAGCCCAAAGCTCAAGCCCATCTAGCAAGACCCAAGCCCAAAAAAAAAAAATGAAAATAGGGGAAAAATTAGGAAGAAGACTCCCGATAGGAGTCTTCTTCTCCGACGAGACCTTGGTGAATCGGGAGTCCTAGGACCTCTCGGAGTCCTAGGGCTCTCTATAAAAAGACCCTCCCCTTCCTTAGAAGCCGATCATCGGTCTTCTTTCCCTCTCTTTCTCTCCAATTTTTCTGAATTAGAGCCGCGGATCCTTGCTTCGTTCTCACCGTGATTGCTCACCGGCGGGGTCATCGGAGGCCGAAGTAAGTTCTCCTTCTCTTCCTCCCTTCTTTCCCCTTCTTCTCGTGCCTCTGTGCACGACTGACGGTGATGGGTGTCGTCGATTTTTGGTCGGAGAAGAGACCCCTGTTTTGGTCTCTTCTTCCCGTGAATTTTTCGGTGCTGGCGATCGCAACCGACCACCGGCCTTGCCCCTCCGAACCTGAGAGAGTGGCCCTCCCCTGCCGTCGGGTCTGCCGTGCCGGCCGTGCCGGTCGTGGCCTGAATGGTCGATCAAGACAGGAGACCCGTCGGTCCCCTGTTTTGGCTTGCAAGGAGCCCGAGAGAAAAAGAAGAAAAAGAAGAAAAAGAAGAAAAAGAAGAAAAAGAGAAAAGAAAAGAAAAGAAAAGAAAAGAAAAAGAAGAAAAGGAAGAAAAAGAGAAAAGAAAAGAAAAGAAAAGAAAAGAAAAAGAAGAAAAAGAGAAAAGAAAAGAAAAGAAAAGAAAAGAAAAAGAAGAAAAAAAAATATATATATAAATAAATAAATAATAAAATAAAAAAAATGAGAGAGAGTTTCTCTCTCTTCTCTCTCTTCTTTCAGTCTGAACCCTTACTTTCTCTCTCTAAAATTGGACTTTCTCTCTCTAGAATTTTCTCTCTCTAGATTGTTTCTCTCTCTTGATGGATTTCTCTCTCCAAAGTTATTCCTCTAGGATTAGCGTAGTGAAAGGCTTCATTTTGATGATTTTGATCGAGTTTAGGGAAGAGTCTGATTTTAAGTGAGGTTTTGATTTGGGATTTGTTTAGATTTAATTTTGAATTAAAATTAATATAAAAATATAATTTTGGATAATAGGCACGGAAGAATCTCCTAGAAATTAGTCGATCTATTCATTCAGTGCTCCGTGAAAGGTAAGTAATGAACCATCTTCTCGAGATATTTCATATTTATTCTAAAAATAAATAATTATTCTCTGAAATTATTCATTATTTATGGAATTATGTTTTGAAAGAAAAGTGCTTTTGAAATATTATGGTACGTTGATTATGCACACGTTCAGTGAAAAATTATGATATATTATGATACAAAGTATTTTGATACAGATCGAATTTATACTCTCAGCCTAACTATATTTTAGTAGGTCCTACCAATGGGGATTATATGTTGGTACTCATTGGACCTTGCCAGTGGGGGTTGTGCGCTGGTGTTTGTGGACCCTGCCAGTGGGGGTTGTGCGCTGGTATTTAGTGGACCCGCCAATGGGGGTTAAACATTGATCATAGTCGAGGCTGTTAAGTTACGAGTGTTTTGAATCGAATCGGACTTATGATTATATTATATGTGAATATTTGAAAATATTGGATTTGTATTAAATCAGCATGAAATATATTTTGATGTTTATTTGCAACATTGTTCTTGGAAATTATATAATATCTGAAATATCTAGTTGAGATATTTGTTACATACTGGGCTGTCTAGCTCATTACCTTTCTTTCTATTTTTCAGATTCAGATAATTAATTTCGAGCGTAGGAAGAAATATTGGGACAGAGCTTTTAGAGGCGAGATTTAGCATTGTCAACTTCATTGAACTTAGATCTATTGTTTTATTGTTAGTAAAATTTTATTGGATGTAAGATATTTATTTTAATTACTTGAATTAAAGTTGAATAATAATTATTTAAATTTATTCCGCTGTGATGCATTGATATCGTGATGAGATGCCTTGCATGCTTATGGAAAGAGTTCTTCATAAGTATGCGGCGGTTGCCGTGACCTCCTGCTCGCGATCTCGGGCTGGGGGCGTGACAACTGCAGAGAGAAATAATTTCTAATTTTATGTTTTGAACTTGTAAATATTTATTATTGGGACTTTAATAAACAAACAAGGGCTCCCACTATTTCTGTGGATCTCCCACACTCCTTAGGTGGAGAAAATAAAAATTTATACGTAATCAGTTTCTAGTGGGCACTACAGTCCTACTGATTTATTTGCATCTCACCTAACAGTTATTGATAACACATAAACCAATGAGTGGACAACTCTTGGTCTATTGCTTCACTAAGTAAGATGCAGCTGGTTTGGTCTCTAAGTCCTGTGGCCTCACCTAATAGTTATTGATACATTTCTTAGTTAAGTCAGACCTACCATACACCAGCAGGTGCAAAGCTGTCATTGAGACCCTCACCTAATAGTTATTGGGCCCAACCCCATCTCTACCCCAGGGCATCTAATGCTTTAGAGTGGTTGTACCTATCCGATGCAACAGAACCACTGTGATCAGTCGAGAATGATCAATACTAGGTAGGCACCACATCTCTAAAATGATTAAAGACCACTAGACTTAATATTAATTGAGGAGATTTAGCTTCAGGTCTCATCCTTAACTAGTCATATCAGATATGATTAACCTAGTGGCATAGGTTAGCTCAAATCATTAGCAACCTAAGTCAAGACTTAATCAACCATATTGGCCAGATAAGTGAGATCGGTGGGAGGATATGCCATTAACTCGATCTATGCGAGTAGCTCTCAATTAAAGATCACCAATCGGTCAATAAGCATTGATCAGATCAGCTAATTAATTCAGACTCGAACCACGAAGCCAAATTAGATCTTTTGATTTGATCAACAACATATGGCTGTTAGTCGATCTGACCAAACTTAGAACTATTTGGGTTGGACATGAAAGATTAGACCTAAACCTAACCAACTATTGATTCGGTTTGATCAACCACTCAAACTAGACCTAATTAAGCTACCCAACCCATTAACCCATGTTTTATGTAGTAAATTTCAGATCTAAAATTCTAAATTTTAGATCTTTAATTTTATATCTTAATTCTTAATTAAGTATATTATGATCATGGATTTAGTTTAGATGTCAAAATAATTTTAGATCTAAACTACACTAGGTTTACATTTCAAACAAGGTGACATATAGCATTATTTTAGATCTAAATTAAAATCACATATCATATATAAAAATTCAGATCTAAAACTAATTAAGCATGTATCATATGCATGTAAACTTTAGATCTAAAGAAGGATCAAATATGATTGAAAACTATTTTCAAAAATTATTTATCAAAAATTAGATTTAGGTTTTTTAGATCAATGATCTAAAATATCCATGCATCTCATACATGATTCAATAATTTTAGATCTGAATAAAACTAAAATAAATTATTTAAATTAGAAATTAACTTTTAGATCTAAGATTAAAATCAGATTAAATATGTCTCTTATGACCGAATGACCATAGAGATCAATCCAATCTAAATACTACGCATAAAGAATACAGATCTATACATCTCATACATGATTTAATAATCTCAGATCTGAATAAAATTGAAATAAATTATTTAAATCAAAAATTAACTTTCAGATCTAAGATTAAAATCAGATTAAATATGTCTAATTAAAATCATGTCTCTGATACCACTATTAGAAAGGGAAGGACAGATTACATGCATGTATTTCAAAACTATTTTGAAATCACAGCGGAAGAAAATAGATTAACTACTTTTATCATGCATTAAATCAGATCTAAAATCTTCTCTAACATGGATCTAAGACATATAAATCTAAAATTAATTTATGAGATCAGATCTCATACCTTATCATGGGTGGAAGGGCTCCGCAGTTGATGATCAAAAACTTGACAGGTTCTTAAGCCGCACAAACACCCGACCTCTACAGGTATCCACACAAGATCTGAACTGATCCAAGACTTGTCACTCTCTCTGAGGTGCTAGCTCTCTTATAGAGAAGACCTTTTGATGATTGGTTTGATCCTTCTTCAGATCTGGAAGACGATCTTCAGTCGAAGAAGCAATGGAGGTAGAAGAAAGGCAGCTGCAGCGTAGCTTTCTTCCTCGGAGTCCCACACCTTGTACCAATAGAGTTTTCCCTTCAAACTTGGAAGAAAGGATGCCAAAAAGTCTCTCTCTCACTCTAATAGTCAGCCAAATTTTTTTATCATCTCAAAAGCCCTCAGAGGCATCCCAAAGATAGATCCTTTTAAGGTGGCGTGTAATAGAGTCCTGATAGAGTCAAACTCTATCAAAAATTTAAATTAAATTTTAGATTCATACCAAAACTTATACCTATCTAAATGAGGGAATAAGTGGTCAACCAAGAGGTAAAAAAATATGGAAAACCTCACATAAATCTGAAATTTGCATTAGGAGAGAAGGGGCATGAACAATGGGTGGCGCATGGAAGAGTCCTTCACAAATTGGACTCTAGGGTTTGGATTGAGCCTCAAACCAAAAGTAATTTGGTTTAGACCCAAACACCGGATTGAACTAATCTAATTAGATTTCTAATCAGATTAAATTCTAATCTAGTTAAGATTTAATTGAATCCAAATTTAGATCAAATCAGAAATTGATTCCATGGCAATTGAGTCATCTTATAACTCAATCAAACCAAATCCAATTCAAGTCAAACTAAATCCAATTTAATTAGACTTAATCTAAAACTTATTTTCAATCAAATTTAGGTTAATTAGTAATTAAATTACTAATTAATCATCCTACAACTTTTGCATTGGGTTAATTATCAATTGTATTGATAATTATACCCTTAATGATTCATAATCGTCAATCAATCATCGGATCAAACAGAAAATTCTTTTGTGTGTAACCCCATAGGTTCTATTCTATCTAGTAGTGAGACACATTATGATCTTTATTATAATATCATCAAAACTCTTTTTGATGGGTTGAAATAATTCCAACACTGCCCATTGACAATCATCGATCATCAAGATAATACTCATGGGTCCCAGAATCCACTAGTAACATCTTGCAGTATGTAGTGACAATCCTGTAGAATAAAAATATGAATATCTAGGTACAGTTATCATATGATTTAATCCTTCTATTGAAAGTTCTGATTTGATGGTGGTCATGGATAACTCTTCAAACTCCATCATCAATCATATGCTAGATTGGCTCGACTTGAGTTCTCTTGTGAATCTCGTGGAAATTCTTTTCCAGAATTCACTCTTGCTTTGGCCAAAGACTTACTGAACTCAGTTCTGCAAATTATATAGGACTACCTTTTCTACTAAGATCGATAGATTCCATCTAAGTGTATCCTACCCTTAACAGCGAATCTGAACCCACCATAGCCAACATACACAACAAGGATCCGAATGGCTAAGGGCCAAGTAGATGTGCAGTCAAACTATAGCAGCCTCACTGCAAATAGCCAATACACTACAGATCAAAAGACTAATCATACCACTGTAGCTTCGAGAATACCACTGATGAGTGAGTAGACATCCAAATAATTTTTCGTAATGATCACGCTCTGTGCAAGTTGTTCTCTAACAACCTCCTTTATTATTACCCTAGTGTTACCACACTATAGACTCGAGACTCATTTGCCTATAAAAGAGGTGATCATGCATCGATCTAACTGGATTGATCACTATCCTCCATGATGATCTTCTGATCGGGAGCTTTTAGAAATTAACCACTAATAGTGTATGTCTCAAATTCTCAACACCTTCAAAATATGTAAAATTATCTTTGTTAATTTTTAGGATAAATTATGGATACATAAACATGACTGAAAATAAGGATGCCCTTTATTAATAATAAAAGTTTTACAAGTTCAAATATAAGCCCTGAAAATACAAATGTGTAAGTCAATAATTGACTTTCTAGGACACACATCTAACAATGAGTTCACTGAATAGACCTACGAGAGAATATCATATGGAGTCTTATTTACATGTCAGCTGATGATTCTCTAGTGGGAGTTGTGTAAGTGATCTTTTGATCTGAGATCACCATGGTACCTTGTGTACATGATTCTATATTTTGGTTCACTTTCTAACTTAATTCTTTGATCCTTATATGAGATGTTCTAGATGTAGTGAAGTGTGCATGGAGATTGTGAGTGATCAATAAAGGATCAGTCACTCCTAATAAGGGAAGCAAACATCCTATGTGATCTCATTGGTCGATGATTCTGGAAGTCTTTGGCCAAAGCAGGATGATAATTAGAAAAGAGTTTTTAATATATCATCAACTGAATCATCACCTTCTAATCAAGATACATAAAGATAAGTGATTGAGTTTGACATATTTTCATACCAACAGCTCATCTGAGATGTTGTTTGATTGAAAGATTAAATTACACGGTAACTTACCATTGAAGGATATTTTGATAATTTTTTATCAAAATTTTAAATCTTTCAGATAGTCATGATATATTGCTAGATATTAATTTCGACTTATAGACTCATCAAAATTAAAAGAGTTTATTTCAAAAATCAATTTAGAAGAGTCCTAGTTGATTGGGACTCTTCGGGTGACCTAATCTGATCGGATTAGGGTTATGTCGAAAGTTTGGATCCATTGCTGGCTAGATTTAAAATTCAATGGGTCACACACTTTAAAATTTAGCTTTGGTCTAATTTTATTAAGATTTAATATAAATTTTAAGGGTTAAATTGATATTCTAGCACATTGTATTAATTCAAGTTCCTAAAATTGGTTTAGATCAAAGTGTTTGAGCTAACCTAGATCAGTTATTTTTGACTTAATGAGATTGAGTCAATTTTGATTGGATCTTTATCCAACTTGAAATAATTTTAAGTAGAGAAGGACTCCTTTGCACCCACCAATTTTATGCCAAAATAAAAATACCACCCACCTCTTTTTAGCATGTGAAGATGGAGAGTCCTTCTTAAAGAAGACTCTTATCTTAATGCGTTGTCTTAAATTCTCAACCAGATCTCTTATGATTCATGCCAAATTATTATGAATTTTTATGAGGCATAAAATAGGAGGAGTCCTTCTGTGTGAAGACTCTCCTATACCAAAATTTCACATGATGAATTTACTCACCGAGTGAGAAAGTGGAGCGCCAAAGGTTGGCACCCCTTGGTCCTTCTCACGTCCCTTAGTTCCTATTTAAATGGGATGTCCCATATGGCCCAAGTGCTAGGTTTTTGGGTGGAAACTAGAGATAAGTGGCATGTAAATCAGAAAAAAAATTCTAGAAAAAAATTTGAGAAAAAGGCAAGAAAAATTGAGTGGCAAAAGTTGTAAGAAGGGTGGTGAGAGAATTAGCAAGTGTTGCTAGTGTGCCCTAGGATTTGTTTTTCATATGTTAGAGCCCAAAATCAAATCTTATGTTGTGAGGACATTTGAAGAGTATCTTCTTGGTATAATTTTGGTGGTAAGATTGAAAGTAATTGGGCTTTGGTGTGATTGTTTCTCGAGTTCGAAGCTGGCAGTATTTTTAAAAGACAAGGCTGCGGCAGTGCACCGGTTAGGAAGGACCTTGGCCAACTTCTTTGTGGATCACCATTGGAGGGCTTCTACTTTGGAATCTTGTAGAGATCACCTACATGCCACATTATCTTTTTGGTGAAAGTAAAAATTCTATCCCTTTTGCATGCTTGTTTTGTTTTGATCAATATCGACAAGTGATTATAGGACTTAGATTTTGGCTCAATAGTTTTAATCATTAAAGATATTGACTTGTTTGATTTTAAAATTTTAAAAATTATTTTCCACTGTGTGGTTGAAACTCAATAGTGATATCTAGCCATTCTTGTTAGATTCGATCAAACAAGTGCAAAGTAGTAGTGTAGAATTTTCTTGTCATATAATGTCAAGAATATTGTTTTGATTTTTAGTATCGATCTTTAAATTCAAAAAATTATTTTTGACTTTATAAGAACCATGAATTTAAATTTTAGTTATTAAATTTGTAAATTTATAATAATTTGAAATTTATTTATCATGGTAGCTTGATGCTTAAATTGATTTATGGTTAAGGGTGTTATGCATGCCTAATATGATTAATGTTTGCTTTATTTTTGATAAGCTTAACATATGTTATGTCTTCTTTTGCACCCTTATATGCTTTTTTGCATGATTATATGATTACTATTATGACTTGTAAAAGCATGTCAAATTACATAATATGTTTTGCACATTTTATGTAGTTGTAGTTAGGATGTGCCGAGACCAGTTCAAAGATCCTCTTAAAAATTATATTAAGTTGTAATGTTGGGATTTACTTTCAATTCAAATATCGAATTCATTTGATCAATTGGTGTCGAGGAAAGTGTAAAGATGATTTTCTAATTAGGTCTGTATGTTGGTCTGACCAATTTTGTTAGTGTCTAAGAAAGCTATGGGGTGCTCCCACCTACTGACCTGACTAATTTGGTCTTATTAAATTTTGGACTTAGATTGATTAGTGATGTAGATACTATAAGGCCTTCCTTCAAACTTGATCAATAGAGTATGTCAAGATCTTAGTGAGCTTATTGTGTTATCCATAAGGCTTACTATAGAAATTGATATGATGTTGATCAAGTGCATATTGATGTTTTATGTTATATTTGAATAGTATTACTTTGTTGTGCTATCCACAAGGGCAGCATTATTTAAGTATAATCATATGAGATTGAAGGGTTAACTTAAGTAGAACATTATAGTTTGTTGTGCTATCCACAAGACTATATGGGATCTAAAGGCAAGAGAGAAAAATATTGAGAATTGTATTAGTACAATTGATAAAGATTACCTACTCTTGAACTCATGAATGCTTATTGTACTATCCACAAGATATTTGTGAGGAATAGGGATCTCAACCCACTAAGAAATATTAGTATGTTTTTCGATTTTCATACTTGAGGGCTATGAAGTTCATAAAAATAGTGAGAGATACAATTAGATAAAAGTCCTAATCTAATTGTGCATGTCATCATGAGTTTTTGCTTATATTATATTCTTATTATATAGATTAACTATACATATGGCATCCTCACTATCACTTAGAGGCACACTAGATGCAAATAAATTGACCAGACCTAACTACGTCGACTGGTTAAGAAACTTGAGAATAGTTCTCATTCAGGGAAATTCTCCTACATTCTGGATATACCTGCACCCGATACGATTGGAGAAGATACTTTTGAGGAGGAAAGAGCCACATACAAGATGTGAAAAGAGGATAGTGTGACTGTCA